>NC_091754.1:14655101-14800101 GCF_043380555.1 Nothobranchius furzeri
CAAGATTCAACGGGTCTTAATTTTTTGACAGACATTGCAAAATGAGTGTTCTCTCAAACCCATCACAGAGGCATCAAATTTTAGGTTAATGGTCAGACAGTGCGAAAACCTTGCCAGCTTTGAAAGGGAATGGCAACAAGACTGTGTAAAATCAGGCCTAGTCCACACGTAGCCGGGTTTTTTTAAAAACGAATATCCGCCCCTCCAAAAACTTGCATCCACACCACCTCGTTTTAAAAACAAACTCTGTCCACACGTACCCGGATAAATACGTTGTTAAGGACATGCCAGACCTGTAGGCGGCAGTACTTCCCCCGTTCTTAACCTCGTCCTTCGTCTGTGGTCTTCCGCAAGGAGCAGTAATTCCGCTTGCAAAAACAAACAAGCAAAAAGCGCTTGGACAACTGATAAAGCGAGCGCAGCTCTGAGGGCATCCATGCTGTCGGCTAGTGTAAACACAGGTCGCACACGTGATGTCAGCATTTTTTTGTCGCGGAAAGTGACGTTGCGGACCTTAAAACTCCGGTTTTGTCTGTCCACACGCAGACACCCAAAACGGAGAAAACGCAGATCTTCACTTTGGCCGGAGTTTTTAAAAAGATCCGTTTTCGTGTGAAAAAACTCAGTTTTCGTGTGGATGACAGGCCAAAACGTAGAAAAATATCTACGTTTTAGCAGATCCCCGCTACGTGTGGACAGGGCCTCAGACAAGAAGACATTTTGACATGAATTTGCATCAAAATGGTTTGTGACCCAGTGAAATGTGATTTTCCACAATTCATGCTAACTTGTTATTAACAACATCAGGCCCAGGAAAAATGGGCCTATATTAATCTTGGTTTAATATGTTATGCTTTTTTTAAATTACTACTGCTGAGAAACTATCGTTTTCTTGATTTACTTACAGTATGATGTCAATAGAAGCTGAAAGTATTTTGAATTTTTAATATATGCATTCAATCTGATTGAGAGAGAATTTAAATAATGAGAAGAAATATCTAAACTTGCGGTTGTGTCGGTTTTTCTTACTTTCTGCACTTTTTTGCTTCTCACCATCTCATCTTGTATGCCGCACACCTTCATCGTTTTGTTCATGTTGAAGTCCCTCATCCTTTTTTGTATCAAACTCGCCCTGTTCCTATTCTGCTCCCTTCCTTCACTACAAATCCTCTCAGTTAAAAAAAACAGGAGAGTAAATGAGAGGCAGTGATGGAGGGGAGTAAAATCTCTCAAAGGAGAAGGGCCCATTAAGTAAAGCCCCTTTTTTCTCCTAAGAATCCTCCCAGAGATGGAAGGAGATGAAAGAAGTCAAGAAAAAACGGCTCCCCGTACTTTCTAACGACAGATTTTTCTTTCACTCTGAGAGGGAGGCTAACAGGGAGGCAGGTTGGGAATTGGACTGAAGAAGAGGAAGAGAATTGAAGGTGGAGGGCAGGATATTTCAAACACAAAAGCAGATGAAAGAACTTTTGGAAAAGAGACGCACATTAAACCCGAGGCACACAAACAAGGACTGGTGAGGGGGCAGAATTCAGATGGCCACCAGTCTCCCAGTGAAATCATTGTTGCAAGCACTTTTTTACACCAAAGCTATTCCCTTTATTGACTTATTTCATCATGCTGCATCTCATAAAACACAGTTTTGTGCTTTAGTCAACAAGTATATTAGTTATTTTGTGCTTGCATATCCATTTTCTGCCTCCCTTTCCCTTCTTTCTTCAATTTCAATCAACGTGTGTGTGATTTACACATTATATGACTCATTCCAGCAGCCCTGTGCCATAACCTAATCAATGCAGGCCAAAATTCAAACAGAGGGATGATGTATGGCTGTGTTTATGTTGTGCTAGCCATGCACTTTTCGGTTTCCATTCTGCCCCACTCCATCAAACTTTTTGCAAGATTTGGAAAACGTTTTGCGAGGAGCTTTTAAATCAGCCATCTCTCACTTGCCTCTCCGTCCTCCATCACAGACTACTTTGAAGCCTTTAATATTTCTAATTAGTTAATGGAGCTGATTGCATTTATGAAACCCTGCAGTAAGCATTTCTAGCCCACAAGCTGTCTTTCTCTAACCTTTTTTTCCCTTTCTTGCTCCATCTCTGTTTCCTGGAGAAATGTTAGTGTGAGCACTCTAACAGGTCCTCAGGCCCTCACTCGTACAATGAACGGTGGCCATCCAATCTCTGCAGAAAAAAACCCACTTTTTTCTTTACTAATTGAACTGAAGAAAAAAAATGAGGCTATGGGGAATTTTAATCTCCTTCCAGATCCATGTGATAATTCTTCTCAGGGTTCTAGCCTGAGGGTTTCAAGCCAGTATCATTAGAAAGTGTTCGATGGTCATCTAGGCAGCCTGGGATCCTTTTTTCTGTCCTCTCTTTTCTCTCTACCGCAAGTGATTTAATGTTTTGTTAAAGCCTGCAGGGATTTGACTTGACAGTGAACAAGTTTAGAGCCTTAGAAGTTAGCTGTGAGATGGAGGAGCCTCAATCTCAGATTAAAAGGTCATTTCAGTTAAGTCTCTACAAGAAAATATAACTAAAGCAGAAGTTGGAATATTCCCTGAGCACTATGTGTATTTAAGTAGTTCACACATTTTTCCCTCTTGGCATACTTATACCAAAACCAGATGATGTCACTAATTTAATGCCAGTTTCTTGTTTATCCATAGCTTTGAAAGAAGTCATTGATCATGCTAACACATAATCTGAGCGAGATTAAGCTAAACGTGCAGTTTAGGCTCGTTTTGATTCCATCTAAAATAAAGCAGGATCCATCCATCTCAGTCAGCAGTGTCAGACTTCTCTTTTTCTGACAGGTCTTGGGGCAGTACAATAATTTTTCATTTTCGTGCATGCACGGCAATCTCATGCTTTGCAGAAGATCTGGAGGGTGCATGCAAAAATACGAGTCCTTAGTGGATAATCATTGGTGCATCAAGCTGTATGCACATCTGTCCGTCAGATTTTGCAACTTCATTCTGCTCTTTTTTGGCATGACGCTTTCCACTCACTTCCTGGTTTTGCTGTTATTTTAAAGAGAAAGTCACCCCCTACCTGAGTCTTACTCCACTTCCACTTCCTGTTTGAAAAATGCAACAAATGCTTGTGCCTGGCAAAACGAGAAGGCGTAGCCGCTAACAAACACACAAAAATATTGTGACATCATAATGTACCAGCTAACATCATAGTGTACCTCTTAGTCAATAACGATGGCAGATTTAAATTCAAATGCAGTGTAGAGTTTTTACCTGAAGAGGGTGCAACTCTGACAGCTTTAGGCCAAATTTTTAAATTTTCACTAAGATGCGCTAAATTGCCAAATGATTGACTACACTTGTCTACAGCATGACTAGACACTCATTTATATCGTTTTCCAGCCAAAAACAAGTTGATTTGGGGGTGACTTGCTCTTTAAGAACATTTAACATGTAAACCAGCCTCATCAGCTATTTGCAACAGGCTATAACTTAAATACTGAGTTATTGTTTTGTCACACTGTTTTCTCTCTGGCATCCTCTCTGATTAAGTGCAAACAGTGTGAACAACAACTCGGGGAAAACAAATCAAAACCAATTTCTTTATAGTTTGTCTTTTTGCTTTTCTTTTTAAATGTTGCACTGTGAGAACTTTAAATATTGATGTACGATGGAAAACCAATGAAGATGCTGATGCAAGCAATTAGTTAAGCGCATATCAATCAACTGACTCTGCACATCCGAATTAGTATTGAATTTCTTTATTGTGTTTGTATCTTCTCTTCTCTTTAGCTTTGTGCATTCATTTAGGCTTTTTCAACCAAAATAATGACCTCATATTTCATTTATAAGCAAATATTATTGCAGGTGTCCTTTAAAAGTTTTAATCTCCGTTATTTACAGTTTGAGGGGATTTGAAGCTTGCAGAAGGCAGTTTGTTGAAGGTATAATATGAGGAAGCTAAAATTGTCTCATGGATGAATGACCTTATCTAACTGAGGAAATGAGGCTCTGATCTTTTCTCTGCATGCACTAAATTAAGTTTTCATCTCTTATCTTCTGCATATCTATTACAGTTTTACGTTATAAAGTGCGTTTGGTTCCCTTGCTCAATAAATGGTGATCAGCTGCCCAGATATTGCTCCATTTTTTTCCCCTAAGCACTATAATGTCGATTTCCCCGAATCGAAGTGAACTGAGCCTCAAAAACTTTCAAAGCCTTGCACTCCAGCCTGCCTCGGACGTTTCAAATGGTGTTTTAGCTTGTTGAATTTTGTGGACTTGATATGAAGTGAAAATAATATTGTAATGAATGTGAAGGTAATAAAAGTCATATTTTTTTACAAACAGAAGGTGTCTTTATTTATCTGTCCTCTCGATTCGCACGCTCACTCTGTGCATTTTATGCTTATTTTTAAATTTTAAAAAGAGCTCTGATGCTTATCAGATAATGAAACTCACCAGATTCACACAGGTAATCTGGCTGAAACGTAGAGTAACGCGGGTGGTGGTATTCTTCAGCGGTTTGTGGGGTTTCTGTGGAATTCTAGGTGATGTTATCGCAGCTTGAAGTCGGATCTTGAGCAGTGGCTGTATGGAGGAGATTAATGCTGCTCTTATTTTCTGTCTCCATAACAGATCGGAAGACAGTAGATTTGGGAAACGATCCAGCTTTCAATCACAAGCAGCACATCAATGGAGGTGAGGTCCTCCCCCACCCCCACCTCTCTTCTCCCCTCAGCCTGAGGCTATACTGGCTGTCTCACCCAAGGACTGGTGAAATCACAGACATGCCCATGGCTCTTCCCTTTGCTTGCTTTTAAACAAGAAACAAGCCCGTGGCAACGGTGACAACTGTAGCTGTGTGTTCGTGTTAGAGATTTTATAGAGACGAGTGTTTCTGTTATTAAAAAACAAACAAGAAAAACATCTGATTGTCACAATGCTGCACTGTTGTGGTGAAAACCGTACAATCTCGCTAGAGCTGGTAGTATGTGGGTGTGTGGGGGAAAATAAATGGGGGGGTTGCATTGACCCAGTTAATCAGAATTCAATTTCAGCCTTCATTTAAAAAAATATCGATGAATAAATGAAAATGAAACGCTTTGTTCTGGGGAGTCCTTGTTTGCAAATTAAAGTTACAAATTTTTAGGTTTTGGAAGTGACTTTGTTCTTCATCCATTAATGCCTGCAGATCACGCTTTTGTTCCTTTCTTATCCTGCATTTACACCGAGTGTGGAACGGATGTGGTCCAAAACCCGCGCGGGTCACAAAGACAAAAACTCATCGAGTCCAATCAGAGCGTTCACACCGGCTGCAGTGAGGTTGCAGATCCAGATGTGGAGCTCTGGAAAGTTTTTGGAAGAAGTCCATTTTTTCCGGAGGCAGACTTTAACTTCATGAAAATACAAAGAAATTACACGAGCCAGACAGGAAGTGAGACATGGTTCAGCGAGACGTAGTGGGTGTATTTCAAAGTAAGACACGTGTTGCGCTTATGGCTCGCCTTTTTTTAATTTAAGGGATGACAGCGTTATGAGTTCTCAGCTCACGTTAATACATCTTTAAACATATTAGGTGAATTTCCTTTACCAGACTTCAGGGTTAATGCCGTGAGGGGGAAATTGAGCGGGAGATCTTAAGACCCGGTCCTCTTAGTCGTCGTGTCTCCATTTATAGTTTAGCCCTGGAAGAAATTTGCTAAAACATCAGTACATCGCTGCTTTGTGAGTTAAGTCATTGATTGGTGCAAAACATGCAGAACACACCAAAAGTGGAGAGCAAAACATAATTTCCAACAGAGTTACTAGCTGCACCAGGCCACTCCGAGGACCTACTCCTGATCAGGTACTAAAAGGTTCATGAAAAAAGCTGTTTGTTAAGGAGACGTGCATGTCGGGACGTTCCTGTAAATCTACCCTCAAGTTCCGTTAACGGACACGCACCTACTCGTTTTGTGCTCTTGTGGGAGCAAACCTCTGGAGACGTTTGGCACACGAACCGCGTTTGGTGTGAATGGCAGTCCGTCCGAAAGGCGCACCACATCCGTTCCATATGTTAATGAGAATTTCCTCTCATTCACTTCTGCCCCGGCTGTGTTCATATTCATTTTTACAAGTAATAATTAACAACATGGGGTACATCACATAGTTGTCACTACTTTCTCTTTAAATCTGATGCTTGGAGGGAGCAAAAAGTGTCAAAAATAAATAAACGATAGTTCATTTTGCTTTCAGGCTTTAGTTTGTTAACAGTGTTTCTCTGTTGATTTTTTTCTTACATATTAAGCTAAAGAGTTGTATTTTCATCCATGTCCCAAAAAAATAAATAAATGCAAATTAAATTTAATTTCATCATGTCTAAAGTTATTCTTCAAATTAAAAGCATGCCTGCTCCTAACAGGAGTACCTTAAGCCTTTACTAATCTGTAATTATGTGAAACAAAACATTTCCTCAGTCCAGTTCCAAATTCATCAGTGCAGACGTCTCTTTTGGGCCTTTTGGCATCAAAGTTTAAAGTGCGTTTCTAGCTCTAATCCTCTGAAAATGAAGGCACAAGAGGTTGCAGGGGGGGGGGGATTGCTGCAGAAACAAAAGTCGTACTTACTCTGCATCGATCAAATTCAAGCTCAAAACATTTTTGTTTTAAGGTGCCATTAGTATTTTACAAATTCAGACTTTAACAAGCATCTGTAACATTATTTCTGTGTCCCCCCCAGGCTGGCCGCCGTTTTTCTCCACCCCGTCCTCTGACCTAGTCCCCCCCTCGGTCACGCTGGTGTCAGAGAAAGACAAGGACAACGCCTGGCTGTACACGCTGGACCCCATCCTCCTCACCATCATCGTGATGAGCTCGCTGGGCGTCCTGATGGGAGCGGTCTGCGCCGGATTGCTCCTGTACTGCACGTGCTCGTACAGCGGGCTCTCTTCGCGTTCCTCTACGACGCTGGAGAACTACAACTTTGAGCTTTACGACGGAATCAAGCACAAGGTGAAGATAAATCAGCAGAGGTGCTGCTCGGAGGCGTGAGAGGGCACCGATTCATCTCGTCACTGTTGAGTTTGGACGACATGAAAAACAACACTGAATTGTAACTCCCGCCCAAAGTTGTCCCTTTGCTCTGATGTCTAACGAAGTAACACTCCACACCCCCCACAGTTCATGTGCTGAGGTGAGGGGGTGGGGGTGATTTTGGATCCAGATTTCCTAAGCAGGCCTTGAGGCCTGAACCGAGGAACTGTCTGATCCCAGCCTCCCTGAACTACTTTTCTCCTCTGCCTGCAGGAGAAAGTCTGCTTGATTCTTTAAGCCTGAGAATGAATGAAGGAATGAGTAAAATAATATAATAAACAACAAAAATACAACAGAATGTAACCCACTGACCACTGGACAGCAAACAGACTTCATCACCCATGACAATCTGGACATTTAGAACACAAATGACGGCAAAGTCTGGGGTTTTGCAGAAGATTTTGTCCTCATCAGGTAAAGAGAGAAAAATCTCCACTGGTGGTGCATTCGTGTGGGCTCTTCTGACTCAAATCAACACATATCAAGTGAATGCCTATTGCTCCAAGTAGCTTAAAACAAATGGAACCACACAACGCAAATGAATCTAGATTTCTAAAGGTGGGGTCACAAAAAGAAAGGACAACTATGGACATTTCCTCTTTGTTTGTTTTTGAAAGTTTTTACATGAGTTCTGTGAGTTTTAGCCTGCCATGTGGTGCGCTCTAGCTCCTTTGTCTGCCTCAGTCTGCGCTTTGTGAAACCAGTGGCATAGAAGAGTGACGGTGACTGTTTTTGTTTCGTTTTAGACTCGTGTCCATTTGGATCGAAAAGGTGAAGAGAAGCCAGCTTCAGTTTGTGGCAGCCTTGTAGAGCTCTTGCGCCGTTTTTGTTGGTTTTTTCCCTCTTCTTGTAGGACTTTTTTGGACTTCATGGTCATAAGTGTTACTTTAGTCCCTAATTTCTATTTTACATTCCCCATAACAGATTATCAGATGTTGAACAGAAAACGGAAAAGTTAAACAAAAGGGCAGAAAATCAGATGTTTATCAGAATCTAACATGCTGTCATGGAGTTGTGCTTTAGATTCAGTATTCTAGAGTTTTTTTTGGTATATATCTATATTTTTTTGCTTTTCAGACTTTATGATGCCCAAAATGATGGACAGACACTGTGTAAACAAAATGTCAATGGTTTTAATGCAACCTATGGATTGCCAAAGAGCTGTGGATGTGCTCAGTGGGTGTGAACAAGTGTTAGGAGCAGCACGATGGACTCAGAGGGATGTGTTAACACAATGTTAATCCATCACTCTTAATCCCAGCTGCTGAAAAACTAAGCCTGCTCAAAAAGAAGTGAAAAGGTGAAGGAGGAGGAATGAAATCATGCCGTTGACTTTTTTGGACACACAATCGAGCCTTAAGCAAACTACAGTATTCGCTGTATCGGAGGACAGCCATTAAGGAGGGCCAGTGCTGCTGGAGACTGATCTGAAAGACACACACACACATACACACACACACACACACACACGCTCACTCACACATATCGATGCATTTCTGTTTCTGGTGGTTCAACGTTGATTTATTGCTTTCCTCAGCTCTTCACCTCCTCCGCCTGAATCCAGTTTCTAGCCCGGCTGTGGCTGCCAGTGACAAACAGCAGATTCAAAGGGGAGTTTTAATTTCCTCGCAGGAGTTACAGGACCTTATTTGCTCATCATGTGACTCTCTTTCAAAATATTCACAAAGTTGGAGCGGGTATCTGGAAACTGGAAACCATCTTAATTTAGCCCCACTGGTTAGAAAATGCGCAGAAAGGAGGCAATTTTGACCGAATTGTCAGTAAATTGAGGCAATTGATTCATTAAAATGACAGCCACAGTTTTCATGCATTCACTTCTGGGCTGCATGGTGGCGCAGTGGTTAGCACTGTTGCCTCGCAGCACAAAGGTTGCGGGTTTGAAACTCGGCGGCGGCCTTTCTGCGTGGACTTGCGTGCTCTCCCCATGCATGTGTGGGTTTCCTCCGGGTACTCCGGTTTCCCCCACAGATCACAACATGCCCTATAGGTTATAAATTGTAAGTCACTTTGGATAAAACCGTCTGCCAGATAAATAAACATAAGCTTCTCGTTTAAGCCATGCTGTGTGCAAAACTTGCATCATACGAGTACAGCGTTAAAACATCTGCGCAGTGAAGTGCTGGTTTCAGTCTAAAATCTATTATCATCCAATATTTCTCCTCTAATGTGTTAGAGGTGAAAATAGCTATAGTGATCTGAATGCAGTCATGTTTTTGTACATTTTCAGCCTAGAGAAGCTGGTGAAGGTTCTCTGTCATCCAGGTCAAGGTCATCCAAAGGGGTTCGAATGAAGGCAACTGGACTTCTTTGATTTCGCTTCTCATCCGAGGAGCTTTGTCAATTCAGACTGGAATTTGGTAGAGTCAAGTTTATAAACTGTAGCTGTCTATTGTTGTTAAACGAGCTGAAACTACGTATGAAAACCCCTCCTCGCTATCCCCTGATGAGTCATTAATGTCGTTGGGTCCTTTTGTGTTAGAATGGTTGTTTTGATTAGATGCAGGAGGATATGACTGTGAATTTTGGTTTTCTGCGGTATCTGGGCTCTCCCTTAGAGATAGGGTGAGAAGCTCGGTCATCCAGGAGGGGCTTGGAGTAGACCCGCCGTCCCTCCACAATGAGAGAAGCCAGTTGAGCTAGCTCGGGCATCTAGTTAGGATGTCTCCTGGATACTTCCCTGGTGAGGTTTTCCGGGCACGTCCAACCAGGAGAAGGCCCTAGGGAAGACCCAGGACAAGCTAGAGAGACTATGTCTCATAGCTGCCCAGGGAAGGTCTCAGGATTACCCCGGAGGAGCTGGCCCAAGTGGCTGGGGAGAGGGAAGTCTGGGCCTCCTTACTTAGGCTGCTGTCCCCACGACCAGACCCTGGATAATCGGTCAAAAATGGATGGATGGATGGTTTAGAGCTGCACAGTAGGTGCTGGAAAGGTGAAGCCTGAGGTCTCCAACTCTGTTTAATATAGGTCTTTCCCATTTAACGTAGGGCTGATGACATAGATGACTCCTTGGGGGTGAAGGAGGAGGGGTATTCATAGGTAGTATCAGCTCATTATCCAACAACAGACCGCTACAGTTTATAGGCTTGATTCTCCCAAATTCCAGTCAGAACTAACAAAGCTTCTCGAATGAGAAGCGAAACGTCTTCAAGAAACCAAAGAAGTCCAGTTGCCTTCATTCAAATACATTTGGATCATCATCAAGGTTCTTTTTGATATTTGAAAAATATATATTACTTCATTTAATCCAAAAAACAATGTGGAAGCAGCGCTTTAGATGACTCATCGGGTGCCTTTAATGCTGCTCAGAACTATGTAATCCAACACCCAAACGTATCAACTAAATAATCTTTAAACATCGTCTCCAATGTTGCTTTGAGGATGAAAGAAAAAGTGTTTGTTCAGTTAATCTGAGCTCCTTTAGTTTGTTCATCATAAACACCATCATGCTGATGGATTATTGATCCCTTTTAGCAGCATCAACACCAAACTGTAGCTACAAAGAGCCATTTAGGCCTTATTTGAGGCAAATTGCCTGCCAGTAAATATTTAGGACCATAACTGGAGCATTTATGCAAAAGAAGAAGAATTTGAACATAACCATGTAACACTTTTGTAGACTGCAAGCATCAGTCACGCCACGGCTGTGCATTTATGTAAAGCACAGAAAAAACTCTGTTTCATTTTACGCGTGTAAAACCTGTTAGGGCATTCCGTAGCACATGAAAGGATTGAGATATTCAAAATAATAAATTAAACCATAACATGGCTTGTTGTTCATATCACAAAAGTCTCGTGTTCAGTTTTTAAGTAGCCACTGAATGAAATGAAAAGATTATTGAAGGGTTCAAAACGATGAGGAGAACAAAAAGACATTTGCCAGTTAACCACATTTTCTTTGGACTGTTTTCTAAGTGCCTTGGAGCTTTTTTATTTTATTTATTTATTTTTTTTGTTGTAACATTTCATTCTGACTCTCCATCACTAAAACATACAACCCAAACATGAAGAAACAAGCAGAAAGTTAACCGGTGAACCTGTCTCTTGCACTTCTGTCTCGATTTACACACACACACACACACACACACACACACACACACACACACACACACACACACACACACACACACACACACACACACACACACACACACACACACACACACACACACACACACACACACTATGACACAAAGCACTGGCCAGAAAACTCACTGTTGTTTGTAGAGTTTGTACAGAATTTTTTTCTTTTTTAATGTTATTATTATTTAATAAAGGCTAAATAACAAGTCATCTCGCTGCTCTTGTCTGTTTGGGCCTTTCTCTGAGAGTAAGTGCACTCATTTTTCCAAGAGATTTACATGTCTCTAGTATAAATGAATGCCTTGTGAGTCAATCTCTGAGAGGGAAAAAAAAGCTCTGGCGCTCCTGTTTCAGGAACTAGAGATGAGCTAGAGTAAAGGGGGGCAGAAAACGATGTGTCTTAGAGTCTTATCTTCTGATATTTGAACATCTCTCCTCCAATTGGCTAACAGCAACACGATTCTTTCACTGCAACATTGATGTTTTACTTCCACATTTAAAGAGCAAGTCACCCCCAAATAAACATTTTTTTGCTGATAAACTAAATTAACGAGTGTCTAATCGTGCTGCAGACACGTGTCGTCAATAATTTGGCACTTCAGTGCATCTTAGTTAAAATTGAAATATTCTGCCTAAAACTGGCTGTGTTGTGCCGTTGTCAGGTAAAAACTCTGCACTGTATTTTAATTTAAATCTGCCACCGCTATTGGCTAAGAGGTATGCTATGATGTAATCTGGTACATTATGATGTCACAATGCTGTCGTGAGCCTGAGTGTGTGTGTATTTGTTAGCAGCTCCGCCCTCTCGGTCTGCCAGGCAACGGCATTTGTTGCATTTTTCAAATATGAAGTGGGAGTGGAGTTAGACTCTGGTAGGGGTTGACTTACTCTTTAAGCTTGAGTTGCTAATGCTAATGATTAGCTTCTACTAGCCAAAGACACACTCTGCTCTCTCCTGGATGCTAAATTAACCACAGGCCAAGATAGTTGAGTGTGACATATGTGTGATTAGTTTTTTTTTTTTTTTTTTGTCTGTCTAATTTCTACCAGCAGCTAATGTAAGGAGTGGGGGTGAAAGACTATTTTCACGTTTAGAGTGACTGATCATATTTCAAAAATAACAAGCAAAAACACCTCCTTGGAGGTAATAGCTTCCTTCTTTAAGAAATATAATTAATCTGAGACATAAAAACAGTAAATATATTTAGTTCAAATCTTTGCAATATATGCAAGTATTTTCAGCAAAAACAATGCTACTATAATAAAAAGTTTGACTTGTTTTTCTGAAAGGTTTCAGCGACTTTCAGACACACAGATTCAGTCCAGTAGTTCAGTCCAAACCTACCACAAATTAAATCCATATAGGCCTGCTATATATTTTTGGCCAATAGATAACTTTGCTCTTTATTTTCTTTAAAGAAAAACATTAATTTTCAATGAATATGGAAAAAAAAATTAATGAAATTTTCTTGCTCATAAGTGCAAATGCTTACTTTTTCCTTACACCCAATTCCCAGATTGGGTGGGAAAATGCAAATCAACTATATATCTAATGAATGTTTGAAACTCAGATTTAAAGGTGTGGGAATCTTGTTTAATCAATACATTTGCAGTGATCTCTGGTAGGAATGCATGCCTTCCAAACAAGAATCACTTGGATCAGCATGGACTGTTCTGCTGCAGCAGAGAGTGGCACAGCATGGCAGGATTTGGAGTATTATACCCTGATGTTTGGAAATCTTGCCGCTGATTGGCTAACAGCAACACGACTCTACCACGGACTTGGAACTTGGATGTTTTATCTCCACAAATAACACAAGCCCGGAGAAGTTTTGCTGTGTGGTTACGGTTAGCTTCTACTAGCCGGGACATGCTCTGTCGTTTCCTGTCGTTCGCTCTTCCTTCTTCCATCTCAGGAACGTTGCTAAGCTGAGTCCCATTCTGTCTCGCTCTGAACTTGAGACAGTTCTCCACACCTTCATCTCCTCACGCTTAGACTACTGTAACTCTCTTTTCACGTGTCTGAGCAGAACCTCCCTGAACCGTCTACAGGTGGTTCAGAATGCCTGTGCTCGGCTTCTGACCAAGTCCTCCAAACACACCCACATCACCCCGCTTCTCCTCCAGCTTCACTGGCTGCCAGTCAACTTCAGGGTTCATTTCAAGATCCTGGTTCTGGTCTATAGGGCCTTACATGGACAAGCACCATCTTACATTGGAGATCTTCTTAGTCCCTACACCCCCAGCAGGTCCCTGAGGTCCAGTGATCAAAGCCTACTGGTTGTGCAGCACCAGGCTAAAGACCAAAGGTGACAGATCATTTGCTGCTGTGGCCCCCAGACTCTGTAGCTCTCTCCCCCTGAGCCTGAGATCAGTGGACTCAGTGGTCTCCTTCAAAAAGCAGCTGAAGACTCACCTGTTCAAGCTGGCTTTTGTATGACCTTCTTCACCACTCTCTCTTTATTCTGCTCTCCCCACCTATTCCACCTTCCTCATGATCCACTGATTTCCCTCTTTCCTATTCACTCTCTCTTAACATTTTTTCTTTTAAATCGCAATTGCTTATTCTTGCTCATTTTAAATATATTTTTAAACATTTTCGAAATGCTTTTTATATTTTTACAATTTTTATATTTTTTGTTTTTGTTTTTGTGAAGCGCCTCGTGATTTTTATCTTGAGAGGCGCTATAGAACGGATATTTTCTTCTTCTTCTTCTCCTGGACGCTAAACCAACAACAGCTTTCCCCGTCGCGAGTCAAGACGGGTGGGTCTGTGAAAGTTAAGTGATAGTGTGATGTATCTGTCAGGATTTTCAAATCCTAGAGTTTCATAGTCTATTTTCTATCAGAAGCTAACACAGGAGTTAGGTGTAGGAGACTATTTTCATGTTTAGCCAGCATGAAAGCCCAGTGACTGATTATGATCAGAAATATTCATGAAAAAATATATAATTTTTTTTAGAGTTCCACACCTTTTAGAATCAAGTCGAGTTTGTGGCTTTATGCAAATCCCTTAAAAAAAATTGTTACATTTTTTCATCAGCAGGAAGCTCCACTGCAGCCGTTTGAGGTTACAAACATCCCTCTGATCACTGATCACTTCCTATCAAACGCAGTGTAGAGTTTTCATTCTCACTCGAGGCAAAGTCAGGGCCTCCAGATGGAAGTAGGTGGAGGTGTTCCAACTGCTGACAGCAGCTGCAGCTTTTGGTTTAATGGTGTGGGAAGGCGTGTGGCAATTCAAAGTGCAAGTATAAATCTGCATTTACATATCTCACTCTTTGGTTTCAGCCCCCTAATTATCCTCCGCTGACCCACCTGTATACGCATATCTCCCTCCTGATCTCTTATTCATCGCTGCACCATCCTATCCGTGCTCCTCTCCTCTCAGGAAGCTGACCTGGTTCTCACGCTTCCTCTCACATAAAACGCGGCGTGTACGCCTGTTTGGAGCACAAGTGTCGACATTTCTGCGAACACACTCGAGTGCGGCGGCGTGAAGCCTATGGATGAACACAAGCACTTCAGACGGGTCTCTTGTGGTTGGCATTTGCTGAGAGTGTAACCTACTAACACAGATTTTCATCCTTTCTCAGCTCACAAACCACTGATCAGGCAGCAAATTTCAGCGTTTTCAGCTTGTTTTTGCTTGTGATCAAACAGAAAAAAATACACATGAGAACATGTGACTTGTAACGGTTTTAGAGGGGGATTGACAGCTTTGTTATAAAATTACATGAAAATAATATCTATTATGCTTATCCACCTTTAATTTAAAATAAAAGCATTTTCAGCTCATTCATTGAAACACTAATTGGACCTGATTATTTTAATAAATATCTTTTATGTAATTATTTTGCCATTATGTGGATCCAAGTTGTGGAGGCGTCTAAGCAGATGGCTTCCTTCAATACGGGCCCCCTCCCGTAGCTTCTAGAGAGATGCTTATGGGTTTCCATGCCAACCAAGAGACGAGATTTCTCCAGAGTGTCCCAAGTCAGCTCCAGGGACTCCGTCTGGTACAAAAAACTTTGGCCAGGCTGGGAGGTACTGACGCACCTCGGTGAAAGCTGGAGGTCACCACTCAGAGACGATAACAAAACCGGTCATTTCTAACATGCACATAGGGCCGTGGGGTGTAGGGTGTGGGTAAGTCAGGGGGTGTGGGTATGGTTTACATTTATGCAGTCCTGTGGCAGCTTGTGCCCCAATTTCAATTTGCACATTAAACACTTCCACCAACGACCTTCCACGCAAATGCACATTTAGGGTCTGGGGGTGAGCACACTCAATGGCACCTGGCGGGGGAATCTCAGCCTCACCATGAAAGCCAGGCTGTGACTTTCTTTTTCCAAATTAGGCTGGAGGCTGGGAGTGGGAGCTGGCAGTCTGGTTGGGGCCTGCTCATCTTTACCCCAGCAGAACGGGGCTAGCTCTGGTGCCATGGGATGGTTTTGCTCTCTTGTGCAGCGGTACCGGGAACAGAGTGTGTAGGGTGTGTATGTGGAGCGTCAGTGGGTGTACGTCTTGCAAGTCTTTAGGTCGTATGTGTGTGTGTGTGTGTGAGCATCTTCGACACTCAGACATTGGGGTTGGAAATCGACAACCGGTTCTTGTTGAGGACTGGTTCCCAATGTTTCAATTCCTAGGAATCGTTTGGCACGATTCCCCGCATCAATTCCAGTCTGAGCGAATGACGTCACCACGCGTGCTGTGTTGTGTTGTTCCCGTTACTACTGCAGGTAACAAATCAACGAAAGCTTGGTTTATGCTTGACGCATTCACTTTCCGCACGGTGATGCGGCTCGCGAATGGAACGCGCTTCACAACTCGCAGCGTTTATGGTTCATGTGGCTTGTCTCTGCGGTGAGCCAATATTCTCCCAAACTGTAGGGGGCAGCATGGAGCTCTACGGCAAGAATCCAACACTACACCACAGTAGAAGTAGAAATTACTGTTTACAACATGGCATTTCAGCATTTTTAACAGCGTTCTCGTCTTTTCCGACAGTGTGAGCTATTTCTCTCCAAGAATTATTAACAACACATTGATCACGGTGATCTTTGAGAGCTGAATCATACAAATGTCTGTATTTACGAACCTCTGCCGTACTAGTTCTTGCCGGTCCGCCATGTTTTTCCGCGTCCGTCCGTCCGCGTGGTTAGAAATTTTCCGAGGTGCGCGTTGCGGAAATCTTGAGCTGTGCGGAGACGCGGTGGAGGGGCGTGGTTGTTAAAATGACGCAAAATGACACAACTTTTCCGCGCGGAGCCGTGCGGACCTCGCGGACGCGTCAAGCATAAACCAACCTTTACACTACCTATCATGTTAGCATAATTAGCCACATATACGTACACCTCCTCACCAGCAGACTCCAGTGACTGAAATCTGATCTGCAGCGAGATTTTTCCCACTCTGCAAAAGCTGCAGCAGTACTACACCAAACAAGAAGATGACTCTGCCTTCACAGGGAGCATAAACTTGGAAAGATCTTTCCAACCAATACAGGCACAACTGATTATTTACCATTAATAAACCAACAGTTATATAGCCGGAGACCATGTGCTAACAGTTTTTTGCTACCTATTGATCTACTTTGGAATTGATAAGTAATTGGATCGACAGACCGAATCGACAATGACAGTGATATTACTAAAAATTTATCAATTCCCCCATCAGACATCAATTCTGATTGCTTCACATCCGGACAGGACATAGTTAAAAAAATAAATATGGTAATTTCAGAAAATGAACCATAAAAATAAACTGGGGAATCCATAGAAAGGGTTATAAACCACAGAAATCTACCACATTACCAGCAGATCTGGTGAATTATCGCTCCTTTAGGACAATTTGCTAATATTATATTTGCATATAGCATCAGTGCACCAAAAAAAATGCAATAATTTGCATCAGAGGAAACTAATTGTTGAGGTTAATTTTATTATTCTATTAAATGAGTGCATAAAAGCATTTGTGCATGCAAATCTCAGCTAAAACTGAACTGTTTCCTTCATCAATAATCAGTTTTAGGTTGTTTTTGTATTCATTTGAACCCTTTTCACCCAGATTGGCTGCTTTCAGGAGCTCTGTTTTTATCCTTGTATTAAATTTAACTGGCAAGAGAAACTGATATTTAAAAAAACTAACAGAAAAATTGTCTCATTGTGAAATCCACTTCTTTGTTTTATTCCCCCCACCTGGGTGGATTTCTGGGGGACGGAGCTCGTTTGAGACTTTGGCAGCTTCCAGCATCCTGCTCTGCTGCCGTCCCAAACTCACTGGCTGCACGCTGTGAAATCAAATCACATTTCATCAGACAAAAGCATCTTTCTCCTCGCTCATCGCACACGTTGAGGTGGGATTGTTTTAAATCTAATCACAGCATAAAGGTTTATTACATTCTCATTTGTGGCGTTTCATTTAATTGGCTGCTGGCCAAGTTCCCTGAAAATGTTTGCTAATTTACACAAAAGCCGAGCAGCTCAGAGGATTTTTACATCCACTGCTGCTCCTGTTCATATTTAATCCTTTTAAATATTTTTTTAAGAAACGTTTTCTTCCAACCATCTGCTTTGTCTTCTTCTCTCTTGTTTAATATTTAATCCCTCTTAAATTCCCTTCAGAAACATTTCATCGATCACCATTAGAGCGGACACGTTCTGCTATGATGATATCAGTCTTTCCGCTCAGGAACGTTCAGCTGAAGCACTTTCGGAGGTGCTTGTTGGCATGGAGACACTTAAACAACCCAGACCGGTTTTCACTCTTCTAACTGGCTCTAAAAGTTTCTCACACAGAAATATTTTCTTAACGTGCTGAACGTATCAGTTTTGAAAGAGAATCAATAACATATTTAGAAATTTAAGATAAACGAGAGGTTATCAAAATACTTTTTCTTGTTTGTTTTTACTTTGTTTTACCATTTTAAATATGCAATATGTAAGAATGAAATAAGAACAGCATCCTGTGGTCAATTGTGGGTACTGCAGTCCATTTTTATAAACAACAAGGTGACTTTCTCACTCTCCTCCATCCATCCATCCATTTTCTTCTGCTTATCTAGAGTCGGGTCGTGGCCTAATGCCTAATTTACACTTCTCTGTCTGCGTCGGGATGGACGATCGCCATTATCCGTGCTTTCGAGGGGTCTCCGACAGGCTCACAAGGACGGACGGAGTTGAACTCTCTTTTCTAAACATCCGTCCAATGAGACGGAGAACACAAGCTTGTGACTGGTCAGGACGCCGCTCTCGTCTACAGCGCCGCCATTGCGCCCTCAAAAACACGGAGAGCCACGGATATCTGGTGGCAGACATGGAACAGCTTGAAGACTACCTCGCGGAAAAACTCTAAAAATATGAACGTTTTATTCCCCCATGATATCTTGGACCAGATAAATGACAGGATACCACAGAACAGCGCTACGCCCTCTGTTGTCGTGGCGGCGAATTGCTTTGCAACACTCCCCAGGAGATGGAGAAGCATGAGGGCAAACCGTCTCTGTCCGTGCGAGTCTCTGACGGAGAAGTATAAATTAGGCTTAAGTTGAGAGGCCCAGACTTCCCTCTCCCCAGCCACTTGGGCCAGCTCTCATGGGAATCCTAATTTGTTTCCTGGCCAGACGATAGATATAGTCCTTGTCCTGGGTCTCCCTTTAGGTCTCCTCCTGGTTGGAGGTGTCCAGAAAACCTCACCAGGGAAGCATCCAGGAGGCATCCTAATCAGATGCCCGAGCCACCTCAACTGGCTCCTCTCAATGTGGAGGAGCAGCGGGTCTACTCCAAGCCCCTCCAGGATGACTATCTCTACGGGAGAGCCCAGACACCCTGCAGAAAAAACTAATTTTGTTAAAGTTAAAGTCCCATCAGTTGTCTCACACACTGATGTGTGTGCAAAATTTGTTCTCTGCATGTGACCCATCCCCTGGGGGAGTGATGAGCTGCAGACACAGCTGCGCTCGGGAACCATTTGGTGGTTTAACCCCCAATCCAACCCTTAATGCTGAGGGTCAAGCAGGGAGGTATTGGGCCCCTTGTTTTTCTAAGTCTTTGGGAAGACCCGACCAGGAATTGAACCCTGATCTCCCAGTCTCGGGGCAGACACTCTACCACTAGGCCACTAAGCTGTATCCACGATCTCCTTCTTTCGGTCACTGCCCAAAGCTCGTGACCATAGGTGAGGGTAGGAACGTAGATCGACCAGTAAATTGAGACTATCGCCTTCTGGCTCAGCTCTCTTTTCACCACAATCAACACCAGAAGATTCTAGTTGATGAGCCAAGATGAGTCATACACGGTTAAGATGAGTAAAAACATTGTCATGTCTGGTGTTAGCACTCTGTCATGAGCCGGGGTGAGTACTCGTCACATCATTCCCCGCCTTTGAGCTCTGATTGCAGGAGAGGGAGCAACAGCTGTTTCTCGGCTTTATAAGGAGGAGGAAGACCAGACTACGACGCCGGATGATTGCCGTTAACTGGTAGTCGCTTGCCCAAAGAGTTTTCGCTCTGTTTGCTCTTAGATTTTTTAATTTTTGACTTCTTGGAATATTCGCTCATGTGATGTTTGATACTTACCTCAGGTTCCTGGATTCTTGGATAACTCGCTCTGCCCCTGGAAGGAAATCTCTGGTTCGTTCCTGTTTTGACTCCGCCTGCCGACCTGCTCTCCACCTCGCTCACACTCCCACTCCGGATCGATATCCTCGCTCACTCTCCGACTCACCTTCATCTTGGACCGTTTCCCCATCTTGGATATCACCCCGGCTCACTTCCCCTCCAAACAACAACTCTTCTTCCGCATAGTAAGTCCGCCTACAAATAAAGTCTCCCGGAACTACAAAACCCATACTCACCTCTGTTTCCCTGTAAGACACCGCTTCCTGATTCAGATACCCGCTGGACTTCAGTGCGCCCTTAGTTTCCTGTTAAATAAATATCATTTTTACCTTTTACTATCAAAACTGTCTCCGGTCTCTGATTCTGCATGGCTTGGGTCAAGCACATACCTCAGAACATGACACACTCCTGGGTCTTTTATGGTAGTGAGCACCTATTACACTTACTATGATAATATGCCTTTGGCATTAGAGGAAGTGTGGTTGTTTCACATCTTGATGTTATCAAATCAAAATGTATTTATAAAAGCACTTAACATTCGGTTGATGTCACTCAAAGTGCCTTACAGATTAAAATGAGCCCACATCTCTATCTATAGCCCTTTTCAGATAGACATTCTGGAACATTTGCGGACAATTCAATCCGGTTTTTAACAGGAACTGTGTTTTCAGACACACCACTTTTGTACCGGAACTTGTCCTTTCGGCTGCGTTCACACAGCAGGGAAAAGTTCCAGATGTCTGACGGCGGCGGGGGTGGGGGGGTGGTAGAATCGGACTTATGTTAAGAAGAAGAAGAAAATATCATTTCTATAGCGCCTCTCAAGATAAAAATCACGAGGCGCTTAAGCATAATTCTGCGCACATGAAGACGCATAAGAGACCTGGATGATGAAGCTCAATGGTTAAAGGAATCACTGAAGCGGTGTGAAGCGCTCCGTCGCGCGTCTAGACGGTACCGTAGGAGGCGAGCTGCCGTGGTTCGCCGCATGCTACAGGAGCGGGCTATCTAGGTGCGCACAGCGTCCCCCGGTCCCCTCCTCCTCCCCCTCCTCCCTGTCCGGAACTCTACCTCACCAGTCTGAAGCAGCCACCCTGTCCGTAACAAGTCCGGACCTGTTACTAGGGCCTTCGTCCGGTTAAATTCCGGAACACGTTATCCGGATGTTTGTATTCAGACACAAAGGTCTTACGGACAGAGTCCTGAACATTTTCGCTTTTCATGGCCTGTCTGAAGGGGGCTTATCTCTCTCTCTCTCTCTCTCTCTCTCTCTCTCTCTCTCTCTCTCTCTCTCTCTCTCTCTCTCTCTCTCTCTCTCTCTCTCTCTCTCTCTCTCTCTCTCTCTCTCGCACGCACACACACACACACACACGTGGCTGAGAAGTAATGCAACCTTCAAACATAATTGAAACAAACCAATGTGATGATTTCAATGCAGAATTCTTACATAATGCTCCTTTAATACGGTACTTTCCCTCTTTTTTACTTCTGTTAATTTTTACATTTTAGAATCTTAAGCTTAATGTTTAAGATAGAAATCAACTTTCAAAGCTTGCATAAATACTATAATCTGGTGCATTAATGGTTAAAAATTTCAAATTGGAGACACAAACACAAGTGCAGTAAAGAACAGCACGTACCGGTAAAAGTGCTGACTTTTCCCCCCATGAGTGGCAACAAAAGCCTTCTGCAGGATCTCAGACGGAGCTACAGAGTGGTCTGCCACAGAGCCAAGTCTTTCATCTGGGTAGGTGGCATTTCTTGTGTAAGAAGGTGTTTCTGGGACCAGAAGCAAAAGTGTCTGTTTAGCACACTCCATTCTAACGCGCACACACACACACACACACACACACACACACACACCTGAACTTTACTTTACAGTCACACCAACACACACACACACGTGTCAATATGTGTTGGATCAAACACAAACTGCCTACTGAGTAACCTACATCTCTATAAGCTTTCAGAGTGAGGTGAAATCATTCCATCCTTTCAAGCGGAGTATTTTGAGCGAGACTGTGCTCAGTGGGCATTCAACCCTCTTCTCCATCCCTTTAGGTGTCGAGGAAGGAGCATTCTTGAAACGAAAAGTGGATCGATGTATCGACTATGTGTGTTTTTTTCCCCTCATTTTTAAAATAGACACTCGAAGGAAAAGAGTGCACGTACAGAAGTAGTTCTGGCTTTCTGCACAAAACATTTCATGAGCTAAACAACTCAGGGTATCATCCTCACACACACAACCATTTACACAGACTCAAAGAAAGGAACACTTCAGAACCAACCATTAGCCCGATTTTCTTTTTTTTTGAGCAATAAAGAATGGTGGATGTGAATGCCTCTGTCAGAGCAGATATAGTATACAGATGGTAAAAATAGTAAATGGCCTGTAGTTATATAGCACTTTCTTGAGTCATTAAACCTAAGCTCAGAAAATGCTGCTGTGTCCTTGGGCAAGACACTTAGCCCAGCTTGCCTGCCGGTGGTCGAAGGGACTGGTGGCGGCAGTCTCGCTTAAGTCGGTGCGCCCCAGGGCAGCTGTGGCTACATCGTAGCTCATCACCATCAGCGTGTGGATGTGTGTGAATGGGTGGATGATTGTGTTGTGAGGCACCTTGGGGGCGCTATACAAATACAGGCCATTTACCATTCCGCCTCAGCTCTCTCTTCACCACAACAGACCCGCATCACGGCAGACGCAGCATCTACCCGCTCATCGATCTCACGCTCCATCTTTCCCTCACTTGTGATCAAGACCCTGAGATACTTAAAGAGCAAGTCACCCTCAAATCAACGTTGTTTCTGATAAACTATATAAATGAGCATCTAATCATGCTGTAGACACATGCCATCAATAATTTGGCACTTTAGTTAATCTTAGTTAAAATTTAAATTTTCTGCCTAAAACAGTCAGTGTTGTGTCGTCGTCAGGTAAAAACTCTGCACTGCATTTGAATTTAAATCTGCCATCGCTATTGGCTAAGAGGTACACTATGATGTTAGATGGTACATTATGATGTCACAATGTCGTGAGTATGTGTATTTGTTAGTGGCTCCGCCCTCTCGGTCTGCTAGGCAACAGCATTTGTTGCATTTTTCAAACAGGAAGTGGGAGTTGAGTAAGAATCTGGCAGGGGGTGACTTGCTCTTTAAACTCCTCCACTTGAGTCAGGACTTCATCCCTGACCTGGAGAAGACCTTCTACCCTTTTCTGACTCACAACCATGGTCTCAGATTTAGAGAAGCTGGTTCGAACGTACGTGTTAGGTGAATTAGCAACCCTACATTGCGCCTCAGTGCGAGTGTTACTGGTCGTCTCCATGTCCCTGGGATGGACTTGAACCTGCTCAGTGTGTCCCCCAGCTCTCGCCTGATGACTGCTAGAGATAGGCACCGGCTCCCATTGACCCAACGATAAAGTGACCAGAGTATTGAAATATAGCTCTAAAATAAAGATTTTCTAGTATCTTGTACTATTCTGTCATTTAGATTTAAAGTCTCATCTATGATGATCCTCAACAGAGCTTCTCCAGCTCCTAATAAATGAAAACCCTCCCTGCGTGCAGCCAATTACTGCATCGAATGTCTTTGACTTCTTCCGACTTCCCTTTTGATCCCACTTGTTTGGATTATTGCTGGTGACTGTTTTCTTGAGCCATGCTGTCTCAGGGCATGCTGTGAGACTGTTTTTGTGCCACACTATTTCCCTTTGCCGTTGCTTGGCAACCCCATGCTCACAGCGTTTGCACCAGAAACACCAGCTGATTGCATTGATCCAAGCCAGTATGGTGACGACAACGGCTGCAGACGTCTCCACACACAGATCGGAGGGGAGGCCTGGAGGATCCGAAGGAGAGCGAAGCAACCAAGTAAAGGGGACGTAGAGTTTTATTCAAGCCAAACTTGGCAAAAATATGGATTTTAATTTTTTTATGATCATTTAAAAACAAAAGAAATTGTTTTACTGACCACTGGAAACAGACCAGTGTCTATTTTGGTTCTTTTGCACAAGGAAGTCCAGGATAAGAAACTTGAAATGATGAAAAAAAATAAACAGTTTCTCTGAAAATGAAGGAAAAATAACTTAGATTAGCTCATAAAGAAGAACTCATGGAGGGGTCTGAAATGCAGGTGCATTCCCACAGCGAAAGTCTGGACATTCCAGGACATCATATTGTATGAATTTTAAAGACTTTATTTGTATTGTACTACTGCACATAAGTATCTGAACACCTGAGATTCTACATTTAGTACAGATGCCTTTGTTTGCAATTAGAGGTCACAGGGTTCCTGTAGTTCTTGACCATGTTTGCTGCACTGCAGCAGGGAGCAACACAGAGTTTCAGCTCCCTCCAAAGATTTTCTATTGGATTTAGGTCTGGAGATTGGCCAGACCACTCCCGAACCTTCATATGCTTCTTATGGAAGCACTCCTTGGTTATCCCAGCTGTGTGCTTCAGGTCGTTATGTTGGAAGACCCAGCCTCGACCCATCTTCAATGCTCTGGCTGAGGGAAGGAGGTTGTTGCTCAAAATCTCACAATAAATGACCTCATTCTTTAATATTGCAGTCGTCCTGTCCCCCCCTTGGTGGAAAAGCACCCCCAAAGCATGATATTTCCACCCGCATGCTTCACAGTAGAGATGGTGTTCCTGGGATGCAACTCATCCTTCTGTTTCCTCCAAACATAGTGAGTGGAGTTTAGACCAAAAAAAGTTTATTTTGGTCTCATCTGACCGCATGGCTTCCACCCATTCCTCTTCTGGATCATCCGTTGGTAAATTTCAGACCGTCCTGGATGACCTGAGCAGGGGAACCTTCTGTGCAATATGGGATTTTAAGCCATGACAGCATACAGTTCTACTGACCGTGACCTTTGAAACTGTGGTCCCAGCTTTCTTCATGTCATTGCCTAGCTCCTCCCGTGTAGTTCTGCGCTGATTCCTCACCTTTCTTGTCATCAGTGATACCACATGAGATGAGATTTAGTACGGACCTTCCATCCCACGGAGACCGACAGTCATCTTTAGCCTCTTCTGTTTTCTAACAATCGCTCCAACAGTTGATCTACTTTCACCAAGCTGCTTGGCAATTGGCCCGTAGCCATTTCCAGTCTTGTGGAGGTCCACAATGTTTTCTCTGGTGTCTTTTCTCAGCTCTGTGGTTCCTGCAAAACTGCACATGTTGATTGTGTCACAATAAAAATTAAAAATACAAAAAAACTCACACAAAACTCCATCTTGCTTAATAAATTTCATACATTAACAGTACAAAACATCATTTAGGATTGATGAATCAACTTTACAGTCAAAAAATAACAGAATTCATGATTTTATAGAGAAATGACTGAATACTTGCTTTGAACGTTGATTCAACGTGGTAATGTATGACAAATTTCAAATCGCCATTTAAAAAATCTAATCTTGCGTGATTACGCCATTGGAAAGTCTCTAAAACATACTGCTGATGAACTCCTTTGTTCCCTTTGTTCTTTATTACTTCATTTCTTTTAGTGAAAAAGAGGCTTCTGGTGTTTTAGATGTTTTATAATGAAAAATGTGACATTTGGAACCAAAGAGAACTAAGTAATAATATACGAAGCCTGATCTGTCATCATGCATACATTTTTGAATAATGTTTCTGTTTTCCTGGGTTTGTTTGCTTTTCTTTAACTCTAAGGAATGCAAGTCCACTATTAATAATTTTCCAACAATGCCCCTGTGGCTTCAAACGTGAACGAAGCATCAATCACTGTGCAGAGCGTGTCTGGGTGTACAGTTAGCAGTGTTTGGCCAGTGCAGAGGGTTTTGTAGTTTCTCAGAATGTGTTTTTCTTGTGTCGCCACACCGCGCATTTACCAGCAGCTCAGGGCAGTGTGCTTATTGGATTGCTGACAGATTGTTGCATTATTCAGCACCTGAGCGAGAGCAACAAATGACTCCCTTTATGAGTGCACGCGTGTGTTTTGACATGCTCGTTTTACAAAGCAGTAATGAGAAAGGGGTGTTTAGATGTGTTGTAACCGTTACTGACAATTAGCTAGATCAAATATGCTCACCAAAAGAAAAAAAAGAGATGGAATGGTAAAACATTAGACTTTGATCCATGGTGCGAGTTCATTGCCAGATTAGTAAAGATCATATAAAAGAGAGGTTTATTTTTTTATGTTAAACTGACAAATCAAAACACAAACCTTTGCCATGTTTTCCTTGTTAAATCCCTCCAATTGTATGTAATCCCTTAAACATGACAACTATTGTTTGATATAGATTTAAAAATAAAAATGAAATAAAAGGGACCCGTTCCATATGTTTATCCTCCACTAGAGGGCAGTATATATATAAGCAGGTGTTTGGTGAAAGTACTAATCCTGATGCTCTGTCTGGATGATTAAAAGACTTACTATGCAACATTTTCTTATTCTTAAATTATTTTTGAGTCACTATGTGCTGAATTTATCCTACAGGGTTAAAGAAAGCTCACCTAGATCACTAAAGTCCTCGGCGTCGAGAACATTGCACTTGCAACTTGAGAGTTGCAACTGTTGGACTTGCACGTCTGCTTCCAGCAGGTTTTCTGCATGTTTCAGATTGTGAACACAGCTGATTTGTTTGATGATGCAGTAATGAACCAGTCCTGCAGAAACTAATGAAGGCTGAGGGGACATTTCAGAAAAGGAGATAAGTTTCACTTCTATCCCTAACCCTTTCACTAACGAACACTGGGAAGTGGTAAAAGCAAGCCAAACTGCTTTTCCTGTTAAAGCTGCTTTCCGGAGTTTTCCTCTTTCAGAAATTATGTATGATTTGTCAGAAATCCGTGAAAGTGATTATCTTATCATGTACTGTGATAAAATATCAGCAATACGTCTTTTTTTAATCTTTGCCAAGTACGCCCCCTGCCTGGCAGAGCTCCGTGAAATAGGAAACTGAGCGCCGACCAGAACTAACCAATAGCGTTAGACTACCGCTTAGACGCTTCAAATTGAAGGAATACCTTGGCTGATGCAGAATTGATGAACTTTTCACGGACAAGAAAGCATCTAAAATATAAATATATGAAAACACAACATGACATGAGAATAATACTCGTAAAACAACATGTTTTAGCTCTGTTTGTCGGTTACAGAAGCACATTTATAAACAGAAACGTGAAGTCGCCATCTTTAAAAAAACGGAGGAACAACGGTTTTGTGTGATTCGCTTGTCAGCCACTAGATGGTGCCATTGGATAAGGGAAATACTCAGAAAGAAGCTTTAAGTTCAGAAGTCATTTGATATGAATCATCAACGCACTCATAAGGAGTTTAAATCTAATGTAATATCTATGTAATAAATGCTTGCTTAAAAACTTCTCTAAGTGGTGAATTAGAAATGCAATTTAATATTAGTTACCACGATATTTATTAAATTACATAATGCAAAATCCATTCTAATTTTTGCTGCATAGATGAGAAGATCTTGTGCTATCTAAGTATATTAAAGGGCCCATAAGATGAAAAATCCACTTTTTGGTGCTTTTTATTATGTGATATTGTTATTCCCTCATGAAAAGTACCCAAACCCGTTTTTGACAGCATTCATGCAGTTTCCTGTCTCAGGAGTAATTTTTCCATTTCTAGAAGCAACATATTCCGTATTAGGGATTTCCCAATACAACTTTTTCACTTCTGATGCGATACCGATGTTGCAGCCTTCAGTATTGGCCATTACCGACATCAGTCTGACACGATATCAGCTCAAATCACACATACTTTCCCCTTTTTCATAGTGTGGAATGCATGAAAGGCTTGATCAGGTGATATTGCTCAAACAGAAAACAAAAGCCAGCAACAGTAAGTATGAAAAAAATTATCTAATTTATTAACCATTGGCTGCATTAATGTGAACCTTAAACACGATTTATAACAAATCAATAAAATAATAAATTAAAAGCCCCTGAAAAATATTTTTAAGTAAGCAAATTAAAATCTTTAAATTGCTAAATTCTAATTCAAGGTTACTTTATATTTTACTGTGAGCAAATGGTAGAACCTGCTGAGGGCATAAGAAAAATAACCAACTGCTACAATTTGGGTGTCCTAACTTCCAATTTCACACACTGCAAAAATCATCCTGTAGTGTTTTTGATGAGTTTGGACGCATTTAACATCTTCAGCTCAGTTCAACTACGGAAAATGTGTGCATGGCAAGCGTCGCGCGCTGAGCCACGCTGTCTTTTATGGACAAAAATACTAGCACATGGTTGACTCTTGCTACTTTGCTGGTGGTCTTCACATGCCTGATTGGGGCTCTGCTAGATAGAAATGCTGTAATAAAATTTGAAGCGGAATGGACTCATATCGGAGATTTTTGATGCAGACCGATATAATCTGATAGTGTTTTTGGGCCGATATCATCCTTTTTCTGAAATCGATATCGGAACATCCTTACTATTTATTAGGGTTAGAATGATACAATTACTCATTCATTATTTTGTTTCCTCATTAAGTATTAGGCAAATGTTTCTTTACCAAATGTGTCCTCGAGTGTCTTAAAAAGGGCTTTGTTCTGCCATATAAGTGGATTCAAGGGGTCAAATTTTTTCTTTTCCCAAACTTAAGCTAAAATTTGAGGAAAAGACAAAATGCTTGAATTTAGCCATTCTTAAGTTGTTTTCATTGACAACAAAAAGTAAACATTGAAAGGATGTTTTGATCTATTGATCTAGATTGGGGATTATATTTTATCTAAGATCACAACAAAACATATTATTTAAAACAAATGTCTGCATTTTAAATAAAGAGTTGTGATGGTAAAATGTTATTTACTCAAATTAAAGTTTAACAAATCAAGTTAATGCACAATAAAGGCACAACATTTTTGACTGGTCTGCTTTCTCTCAGCACAAGTTGGTTTAAATCTTTCATCGGTGTGCTGAAGTGAATAGAGTCAGCAATAGTGAGCAAGACTCTTCCATTTCCTGCTGAGTTAAGAGAAGGTTACTTACCCTGAACACCTTCTGCACAGCATGGCGTGGGCAACAATCAGATGCACACACACACCCATATTAAAGCACGCTTCCATGTGTGGCGTTGGCAATTGGATTATTTATTTGTACTTATGACCAGGAAGATGTGATATTCTATATAAATATAAAATATTACCCTGCTTGATTTTTATTGTAAATATCAGAAGATTATAGGGCTTAATCAGAAGATTCTATGATTTTTGCTTTATTAAGTAATTATACACACTTTGTTTTGATTCAGAAAAGAGTCAGGTTTATAAAGGTAAGAAATTATTTTATTACAGTTACAACATGATAAGTGAACTAAGCATTTTCTGTGACTGGATGGAGCTAAATGTGATGAAGGCTATGTGTCAATGTGACGTAGGTCAGAACTTCTGAATCTCAGAAAGCGGCGTCTCTGGATGAAAAAGAATTTGGTTCGCGCTAAACTCTGAAGTTGTTATCTTTCATAAACACATCAGGCACAATCTGTCATGTCTACTTCACCCGTTTTCAGAGACCCACTTGGTGGATCCGAAAGTCACAGGGGTCGGCTGACCGCTGGAACCGGAGGGTTGTAGAATACCGTGGTACCGACTCTTCAGTCCAGAGATGCATCGGGTCACGACAGCTGGATGGAACCGTGCGTCTGGAGGACTCTTAAGGAGTCTAATAATAATATCAGCTTTGTTCTGCAGGAACTATTTTGCTGTCTCAGCTATGTAGGTGCAAAAAGGTTTAGACAACGTGTCAAAATCTTTAATGGTTAAAGAGGTTGCGACAGGTGGCTGGCCTGAAGCGATTCTCTAGAACTAACGAATCACTCAGCATGATCCAGTTTAGAGGTTTTGATGTTATTGTCATGTTGTGAGGGTGGAGATGGTGGACCAAGTGTGGTGGAGGGTTGCAGGAGGCAGAAGAGCAGGCACGGATGAAATAAAAAATGGATTTAATAGCAACGGGAGTGACAGGACAAAACGAGACATGCACATACAGTGATCCGACAAAGGACAGGAGCAAAACAGGTGGTATAAATACACAAGGCTAATTAGGAAAACATGGACAGGTTAACGAGGGGCAGGTGAGAACAATACGGACTAATCAGGGCAGGAGAGAGACAGTCAGGAGGGCAGGGGCAGATTGTGACAGTTATGACTTGCACAGCCAATCAAAGGCTGACAGCTTGGGAGATGTTACCAAGACAACTCAGAAACACGCCTTCTTTGATACCGGATGTTCTGACTGGTTAAAAGGGCAAGTCATGTGTTGGAGTTTAACTTAACTGTACTTGTTATTGTGTGAGCGCAGATTTTATGGACCCGTCGTCTAAACATGCTGAACACACTGCAGGCGTAGACATAACATGACATTTCATCCATTGAGCACAGATTAATGAAGCATTTCATTATGATATGACTGTAAGTAGTAATAAACAACTTTTATTTAATGATTATCAAGATTATGAGTCATGGAAGAAGTTCATATTGATTTAGGAAATCTTGATTTTAGCAACTGATTCCAGCTGGAGTTGCTCTTTCGTTGGAGGAGACAGATAAGACCTTGGGAAAGAAAGTTATTGTTTATCTTTCAGAGGTGCAGAGTCTGTGAGCCCCAGCTGGTATGAAGGCAGGCTCATTTAAAGGGAACACATGCAGTGTTGTGTCTCCTTTCTGACCAGATGTTGAATAGATGTTGAAAGGTCGGACTGTACCTAAAACTGACCATTGCTGGACGTTGCACATGCATGCTTTAAGAAGCAGTCCATTGCGTGTCCTTTTCTAGTCTCCACTCAGCGTGCACTGAAGTGACAGCTGGTGATTTTCAGCAGCAACTGTTCAGGCCTGAGGAACCCCAGCGTTCAGTTGTAAATAAAAGCTTGTTCTGATTTAAACGCCGGCTCCCCGCCGGTTTGGCCCTAATACACGACTAACGTCCCGCCTGCTGCTCAGCAGGTAGACGTTTTCACTGAGAAAATTTCATAAATCCACTGTACTCTCAAAGCCCGGCAGTAAACAACAACACAGTGAGTCATTACTCTACCTGTTGAACATCGTGATGCACTTAGACGACAGGAAACCCGGATTTTTGCCATTTTTACCATGAAAATTGTGTGTTATGAGAAATAGAAAGAAAAATTGATTAATCGTTAAAAAGCACAATTCAGTCCCAACACTGAGGTCCAAAACTACCTCTCTGTAGGAGTGTTGCACCAAACTGTAATTACTTACATCCACCCGATAAAACGGCCTGAGGCTAAATTCACATACTCAAACGACTGCATTTTCACACACCTGTCATCATAAAAGTGTGTGTGTGTGTGTGTGTGTGTGTGTGTGTGTGTGTGTGTGTGTGTGTGTGTGTGTGTGTGTGTGTGTGTGTTATTGCTGAACATTAGTCTACATTCAGTTTTTTAACAGTAATCTGACATATTACAATTCCCACATGATATGAATGGTTTTCTGGTTATTCACTTGTTTATTTTATTATTACTTCCATCTAACACAACAACCTTATTTACATATAATACTTGGGGATTTATTTTTATGCAGGCTGGGCTGGCAGAGTGTTCAGTTTGCGTTGACCTACAGTATTTGCTTTTACATTTGTGTTCACATCAGGATCTCCTTGGAGTTTTATGTAATTCCTTAAGATTACAGAGAAGTTAAAATAATTACCATATCTGTCATACATTTTGGCCAAGATTATGTTTCCTGGCAACAGGGCAGCTTTCTGGAGTTTTCCCTTTTCAGAAATGATGTAGGATTTTTCAGAAATCCATAAAAGTCATTATCTTATCATGTACTGTAATATAATAAAGTTAAAATTAAAGTCCCATTAATTCATCACACGCTGGTGAAACTCATCTCCGCATTTAACCCATCCTGTGGGGAGCGGTGAGCTGCACCTGTGGCCGCTCTAGGCAACTATTTGTGGTTTTACCCTCCAATCCAACCCCTTAAAGCTGAGTGTCAAGCAGGGAGGCATTGGGCTCCATTGTTAAGGTCTTTGGTATGACCCAACTGGGAACTGAACCCTGAAGTCCCAGTCCCAGGGCGGACACTCTACCACTTTGCGAAGCATACTTTCTGCCCCGCAGAGCTCAGTGTAATAGGAAACTGAGCACCGATCAGAACTAACCAATAGCGTTAGACTACCGCTGATGTGCATCAAATTTAAGAAATACCTCGGCTGATGCAGAGTTGATCTTTTCACGGACAAGTCAGTCATATGAAAACACAACATAACATGAGAACAATACTTGTAAAACAATGCGTTTAACTCCGTCGGCTACAGAAGCACATCTGTAAACAAAAAACATGAAGTGGCCATCTTTAAAAGCCAGACCAGAGCAAGAGACTATTTGTGTGATATGCTTGTCAGCCACTAGATGGTGCCATCAGATAAGAGAAATACTCCGGAAAGAGACTAAATAAAATGCTAACGTGCTGCTGATGGGACTTGAATGAATGGATGTTAGGGTCGTTTAATCAATGGTGCAATAAAATTAGAATTGGCTGTAAAACAGGGAAACACAGCTCACATAGGAGCGATAGTGCTGTTGCGTACTAGTTGGATGAATGCATTTTATTGGTGTGGGATGATAATTCAATAATATAATTCTAAAATTAAAGATTAATCAAAACATAGCAGCTCAAAGTTCCAGTTTGATATGCCAATTATGCCAATTATTGCCATAAATACTTGAAATCATGATAAATGAAACTGTGGGTTGGGTGCAAATATGAGCACAGTAAAAAAATAAAATGAAACTGCCTTTTTGCACCCCAAGAGCTACTCTCAGATCATTCTAGGAAACAGCCCCAGACAGCAAAGCTCAGGTCCATATTTAATGCCACCCAAAGCAACGTTGTACTTTAGAGACTAACCCTTCATCAGGACTCATAAATACCCCTTGACAGACTCAGTATTTAATGCATTTTAATATGTTAATCTGAATCATGAATCTATTCCATTTATCAGAGTTGGCCGTGGAGTTCCACAAGGCTGTGTACTTAGCCCCAATCTGTTCTGGCTGTAATAAAAGGAAGCTTTCACTCTTTTAATATTGTTTACATTTAAATTTCAATGCTGTTGATACTCTTCTATCCAGAAAAAATATGTCAAGGTAAAAAATATTTAGCGCATAAAAATGCAAATGACTTTACTTCAATTGGATTTCAGCATTTTAATATAAATGAATTATCTTATTTTCATGGTCCAGGACACATAATTTCCATAATTTCTGCCAGTTTTGCTTGTATTTTGGTTCTAACTCCATACATTATCTGTACTTGCTCCCACATACACGTGTGCTATCTTTCTTGGCTTTTGTAGGGAGATCTCTCTCCCCACTGGCTATATAGGCCCTTTTCTTATGAGAACTCTAGATCTCAGTCACAACTTTACATGAGCTCAATATTGTACCATCTATCACTCTGCATAGAGCTGCAGGCAGCATCAGCCTCACAAGACGGGGAACAAGATTTACTACAAAGGATGACGACCCGAGTAGGTGGTGGGAGGACAAACAGAGATGAAGATGTGCTTGGACATTCTGAGGCAGAGAGATTTGGGAGATGGAGAGAATTCAACAGGGACAAAAGGAAAGAAAGGTGATTTGGGGCGATGGAGGTGAAGGAAAATGAATGAGGTAAAAGTAAGCAAAAAGATAAATGGAAAGGAGAGAGGGCTAATGAGTTAGAGTGATTGAGAGTTTAATGATGTGTGTGTTTGTGTGTGTGTACATCTGACAGATGTGGTGCCTAAAGACTAAAGCTTTCTGTCCATAGGTGTCTAGTAAAAAGTATGGCTGTGCATGCTCTCACCAACCATTTGTGTCAGTGACTGATCTGTAACTGCATCTGCTTTTTAAACATTTAAAACCTTCCAGGATCTAGAAACACTTACCTTTGGGGGCAAAAGGTTTCATTTGAAGAGTTCTCTTATATATTTGGAAACTATTGACAGCTGCAGACTGCTGGAAGGAAATTTTGTCCAACAGTTTGGTGAAGGCCTGTTTGATTCGATCCCTCAGGCAGATATTGGTGGGAAACATGAACAGAGTGAAACAGGTGTGACACATCTAGGCTGCGGGGGTCACATATAAAGAAGAAATAGAAGGCGTAAAAGTTGCCATGGATGACAGATGGGTTTGAAAAATAAAAGTGTTTTAGAAAGTGAGGGCATGAAGGACAGAGGCGTGGAGAGAGGGGGACAGAAGGAGGGGAAAGGAACCAGGCCTTTATAGTGTGTGTGTGTGTGTGTGTGTGTGTGTGTGTGTGTGTGTGTGTGTGTGTGTGTGTGTGTGTGTGTGTGTGTGTGTGTGTGTGTGTGTGTGTGTGTGTGTGTGTGTGTGTGTGTGTGTGTGTGTGTGTGTGTGTGCGCCAAACCAACTTCAGGCAGACAATCACCCCATTCCAACAGTCTGGATGTTCGAATGTTCTCAGGCTTCCGATATAATTCACCCGTTCCACCATGTCAACTTTCCTATCTTGGTCCTGTAGGGCCCGCCACGCCCCCCTTTCTCCTCGCTTCCAAATATGGGCATCCTGTCCCCCGTGGCGCTCAAAGGGATTATTATGTTTATGTCTGCGCTGCTCCAGTGACTCCATGACAGAATGGAAGAGAAATGGTCCTGTTATTTCCACCCGGCGCTTTGTGATGGCGAAACGTCTGCAGGACTTCAGTGTTGGACAGATGCGTCAGCTCCAATGTGAAAATACAAAAAGGATTTTTAAGAAGTTCTGTTTGCTTTAAAATGCTCCAAACAGAGCTTTTACATCTTTGACTTGCATTGTTTCAAACTGCACTGTAAATGTGCATCATTTGAACGATAATGAATGCTCTCATCAACTTATTTTAACAAATTTTTCTTTTTGTCAAATTGAGAATTGGACCGATGTATCCATGAATACCAGTTACTACACCAGGCCACTGCAGCCATTCGGTCTTTGCTTGTGTTGTTACTTGTCACCATGGCAACTAAGACAATGAAAGAAGACTTCTTCAGAGCACCATTTGGGCAACGTTGTCAACTCTTTTAAAAGCATGAGGTTGATGTTTGTGGTTTCATAATGAAGTACCAATATTTAAGCTAGAGATCCCAAACTCTCACTGTCCTGCAGGATTTAGATACGTCCCTGCTCCAGCACGCATGATTGAGATGAATTAATCATCAACACCCTTGTGCAGAACCTTGTTTTCACAAAACACTACAAATGACAAGGAGATTTTTGAAATTGCAAATTGTTCTTTAAATCAATGCCGTTGTTGCAAAAGGATGAAATCACAGTCCGACTGTGTCATTTGCCACAAACAGTTCAGACAATCGTGTCTACCGCGCTGCTGAACAGAATCAGAAACAGGAAGAAAGGGAGTGAAAGAAAGTGTCTTGAGGAATAACTCCCCCACATCCTAAATCTCTGAAAAACAAAAAGAAAAAAACAGGGTCTTTAAATGAGTGTGCAGAAAAGTGTCCTGGCACTGAAACGAACACGCCCCATCACACAACGTTTCAGATTAACCTCTCTTTCTTTTTTCTCCCTTTGCCATCACTCTCTCCCTCCTTTCTTCTCTCCATCTGTTCTGCCTCTGCACCTGGCCTCTTCACTTTATCTCACTCCATTTCCTCTCTTTTACTTCTTTTTCTCGTTTTTTATGTCTCTTGTCTTACCCTCCACCTCTCCTCCATTTTTCTTTTGCAAATGAATAGTTCTTTTCTGCGTCTTCCTCAGTTTTTGTCTCCTCAGCACCTGCGTTTTTTTGTTGACATTTATAAAATCTTTCCCCTGACTCACAGCTTCAAAACAATCCCCAAATCTGCTTTCCTTGGTTTATCTCATCTTGTTCTTATCAAGCCAAATGCTTATTATCATTATTTTAAAGCCATTTTTCCTTAATCCCACCTTTTTTCTTGTTATTTTTAATCCTGACCCAACATAAGTTGGCCATGTGTGGGCACAACGAGTCCAGATTCTTCTTAAAAGAACCTCCCAGAGTGGAGTGACACAGCGGCCATATGGCGGAGCATTGAGCAAAAAGTTCTAAACATTCAGACAGACACAGCACAGATGCCCAGCGTGACAGGATAAAACGTGTCCTCTGTGGCCAGTGGGCGTGTCCACCTCTCATTAGTTTCCCATGGAGAATTGATATTATTCTCTGAACTGCTTGGCTTACCACCGAGCAGAACCCTGACCTCATGAATGGGTGCATGACATGCATGTGGGCGGAACGGTGGAGAGCAAACTAAAAAGAGTTTAGACGAAGATTTAGTGAAGCATTTCGAATTGGATGTTCGTCGCATTCAAGCAGAACACCGAATTCCACCTTAAGAGGATGAAAAGGGTTCAAGAATCAAGAACAAGTTAAAGACGCACAGAGAAAATCAGCAATGTTTAGCCAGAGAGGCACTACCGTAGAGGTACAAAGACTTTGGGGTGGTACCGTAATCAGTTCTCCTCCTATACCCTCGCCTATGGCTCATAAAAGGTCAAAGGTCATCCACGAAACCACTGATGAAAGTGAAAGATGATCATTAGAGCGGATTTGAAAGGCCAAGGTCACTGAGGAACTTTTGTTGAAATGAGTTTAACAGGCAGGCCGAATGTGAAAATAGTCTTCTACCCCTATTTCCTGCATTAGCTGCTGATAGAAAATAAACGGGGAAACATTGGCATCAAAAAAGCCGTCAGATCTATGTCACACCGAGAATGATCATTTATGAACTCACCCGTATTGGCTCGCGATGAGGAAGGCCTTTTATTTAGTGTCCAGGTCCAGGTTAGCATTAGCAACTCCATAATAAGATGGAACTCCTTCAGGCTTGAGGTATTTGTACAGATGAAACATCAACATTGCAAAGCCAGTCAGAGGCAACATGCCCGCATGTCAGGAAGTAAGAGTCCAAATCCTGCTGTCTTCTGCTCTATTCTCCTCTGACTGTTTAGTTTCTGAAACAGAAGTGCCAGAGCTTTTATTCTACAGCGATCAAGTCACAAGTCATTCATGCCTAATTTAGAAAGCAATGCCGCCAATTTGCCGCAACAGCATCAGAGAACCTTAGGTTGTTTATGAGTGCACAGACCGTGATGGTCATGTTGCACAATCAAGTCCTTTTTACAAAAGGTTAGGTGATGGCGGTATAACGGGGGTATGAGGGCAGTCTTTGTGCTGCCGCAGACTTTTGTTTATCTTAGACATAACTTTTAACAAGCAGCTCCTAAAGATGTTTATGTTTATGTATTTAGCAGACGCTTTTGTCCAAAGCGACTTACAAGTGATAATCGGCATGTTGCCCTTGAGGCTAACAACAACAATAACAACAACAACTTGACATCAATCATGGAGAGGAGGGAACAAGGAGTGGACAGTAGAGAGGGGGACGGGCGCAGGGAAGGTGCTAGTTTAGAAGATGCTCTCTGAAGAGCAGGGTCTTCAGGAGTTTTTTGAAAATTGAAAAGGAAGCCCCTGTTCTGGTAGTGCTTGGAAGGTCATTCCACGTTTGTGGAACGATGCATGAGACGAGTCTGGATTGTCCTGAGCGTTGTGTAGGCACTTCTAGCCGACAATTCTGTGATGACCGGAGCGGCCGGGCCGAGACGTAAGCCTTTGCAAGAGGATTCAGGTAGATGGGAGCCGTACTATCTCGGACTTTGTATGCTAGTGTTAGCAATTTGAATTTGATGCGTGCTGCTAGCGGTAGCCAGTGGAGCTCAATGAACAGAGGGGTGACGTGTGCTCTTTTTGGCTGATTGAAGACCAGACGCGCCGTTGCATTCCAGACCATTTGAAGAGGTCTCACAGTACTGCCTGGAAGACCAGTTAGAAGGGCATTGCAGTAATCGAGGCGGGAGATGACAGTAGATTGCACCAGGAGCTGGGTGGCATGTTGTGTTAGGTATGGTCTGATCTTTCGTATGTTATACAGCGCAAAGCGGCATGAACGAGCAACAGAGGTAACATGATCTTTAAAGGTCAGGTGTTCATCAATCACATCACCCAGATTTCGAACTGCCTTTGAAGGAGCCAGAGATAGGAAGTCATTCTGGATTGAGATATTGTGCTGTATGGATGGTTTTGCTGGGATGACAAGTAGTTCAGTTTTAGAGAAGTTGAGTTGGAGATGGTGGGATTTTATCCATTTTGATATGTCAGAGAGACAGTTTGATATTTGTGCAGAGACAGTGTGGTCGTCCGGTGGAAATGGCAGATAGAGCCGGGTGTCGTCTGCATAGCAGTGGTAGGAGAAGCCATGTGATCGAATGATCTCACCCAGTGAGGTGGTGTATATGGCAAAGAGAAGAGGTCCTAGTACAGAGCCCTGGGGGACTCCTGTGGCAAGATGGTGCACGGTAGAGGATTTTCCGAGCCAAGATGCACTGAATGATCGTCCTGTGAGGTACGATTCAAACCAGGCGTGTGCTTTCTCTGTGATGCCCATGCTAGAGAGTGTGGACAAAAGGAAGCCATGGTTGATGGTGTCAAATGCAGCCGATAAGTCGAGCAGGATAAGCACTGAGGATTTGGCAGTTGCTCTAGCTTCTTTTAAGGATTCCGTCACTGCTAACAGAGCCGTTTCAGTGGAGTGGCCCTTTTTGGACCCAGATTGGTATGGGTCAAGCAGACAGTTTTGTGAGAGGTATTCTGTGATCTGCTTGAAAGCCACCCTTTCAATGATTTTGGACAGAAAATGGAGGAGAGAGATAGGTCGGTAGTTCTCCATGTTAGGTATTTTTATTACATGTTCATGTTGGTTGGTCTGTGAAGTGACGTGCTCCTGTGAACTTTGTAATGCCTGAGGCCAGACCTCTGGAATGTGGTCACCATGGTAACCCTAGGAGATGGGTGTACTGTGAAGAAGGGGGAGTCGCATGGCAGCTAGCTCTGGAGAGAGTTAGATTCATTGTGGTCTCCCCCACATTTGGCTAATTCAGTGTAAAATGTCTCCCTTTTGTCCTGTGTATTCATTTCAGGTTCAAGGGTTATGGATGAGCAAAATTAACTACCCAACATTTTGGTGGAGAATGCGGGCATGCAGAGCTGGTGAGCTGAGGGCTTTGTCTGGAGCAGAGTGGGCCATGGAAGGGTTTTCAGCGCCCAGCTCTCGCATGACGATTTGGGGTAATGGAAATTACGAATAATCAATCTACTCTCTCTCTCTCTCTGTGTCATCCTTTAAGATAATATGAGATAAATGAAAAATTACCTATCACTCCACATGATTTGGAGGAAGAGATGGGGTTTTTTTTTTGCAGCAGTTTAACCTGAGCGTGCTTGAGAGAGGTGGGAAATGTACCGGATGTCAGTGAAGCGTTGATCACATGTGTGACTGCTGCGGCTACTGTAGGAGCAGTAGCTTGGAGCAGCTAAGTCGGAATGGGGTCAAGTGGGCATGTAGTAGGGCAGCTACACGTGAGAAGCTTGGACACACAGTTCTCAGTGAGAGGGGAAAAAGAGGAAAATGAAGCAGTAGGGCTTGAGATGGTTCGGCTAGAAGGAGTTTGTGGTAGCGAATGTTCCGGAGTGGCCAGTTGAGTGAACTGTTTGCTTATAGCTGCCACTTTGTCAGTGAAGAATGAGGCAAAGGGGTCAGCTGATAGATTGTTGGTAGGAGGTAGAGATGGAGGGGTGAGCAGAGTTTTGAATGTTGAAAATCTGAAGGAGATCTGAGCTCCAGCTATAATGGAGTTGAGCTCTAGGACTGCTGCATTGCTCCAGTTTTCCATCACAGCTGATTCTGATTACACAAGCAAAACTCACGGCCCGTGTTTACTTTCACTTTTAACATATTTACCTTCTGGTGCTCGGCAGTAACTCCCCACGTGATCATGACACCTCCCTCTGTTGCACCAAGACGTAAAATACATTCACAAATCCGGCCTTGCGGTAATATTAATACAAAGCATGGCAACACAAATGCTGTAATATTGTTGCATAGCCATGCCATCACAGCGTGTTCATAAGACACACCATGGTGGTAGTATTACACTGATCTGCCTACATGGTGTGTCCTCTAAAAGGGGCTTCATTTCTACCAGAGATTGCCGCAGATGTAAATGGCCTGTATGCATCACAGGCCTTTTATGAGCTTCTGGGGAAGCCCATCACCCTTTCTGGGATCATGCCCCCCTCTAGCTCCTCTGTGATACAAACCAACTGGGTCTTTGAGTAAAAACGTGAAAATAGTGAGATTTCTGCTCGACGTTTGAACATTTTTCCCTCGTTTCGCTCTCAAGTCGCCCAGTTAGGGATTTGAAACTTAACCTTTTGTATTCTGCTTTTTTCAAGGTCAGGGGAAAGTATTCATTTTTTATTTACTATAGTCACCCCTTCCCCCACTTGTGTAATCATCTTAATTTGAGATATCATTAACTTCTCCCTATTTTTAACAAACTGTCTTCCTTTAGTTTCCTGAAGATTATTACAAAGCTGGTCCCGACCCAATCAATTCATTTGCACCAGGAAAATAAACAACTTTCAGTGGCTGGTACTAAATCGAAATTTTGAACTTACAAAAGAGGTGGAGAAAAGTTAGTAATGTTAGTAATTTTGACTCAAAGTGAGTTAACTTAACAAAATCTGGTGAATATGCAACAGGAAACTCCAGAAGTTAACTAGATCTAATCACGCTTTATTGGCTTGTGATGTGGTGTGTTTAGGGACTCCGCTGGGACCTAACTCGTGCAATTTTTTATTTTCACAGCTCCACATGCTTTATTATGTACGTGCACATGAAAAGTTCTTAAACGTCACCCACGCATGAATCATGGTGTTGGGATACTGCAGAGCTGCTGATTGTCTTCTTCTCATTGGCTCTTTTTCTAATAAGATAATAATTTCTGTGTGCTGCTGGTTCTACCCTACCCAGTGTGTTCCTCATCATTACACACACACACTGACTAAATTAAAAAGATTACTCACTTTTGACAATTTCAGTGTTCCTCTTTACAGCTGGCCCATCACAGTCACAGTTCATGTAAATTAAAACGCCGCCGTCGAGCAGAAACCTTGTTCATCGTGGTGGTTTTGGGTTGTTTTGATAAAACCAACAACTGGCTCATCTTGGTGATAAATGCGCCATCGTGACAGAGATTCCCATTTTTGTGAAATTCAAACTGAGCTTTCATTCATACTCCAGACATCCAGACTTTTTCAAACTCACTACTTTTTAATGTTTACTTTCTTTTTAGCACTGAAAGCACATTACATGCCCCAGAAACCTCATTAAACATTTAAATAACTGTTACAAGCAATGTAAACTAATCCAATGGTCTCATTTTCTGGAAAGATGGCTTAGAATGGAGAGAAGTTAAATATTTAAAAAGACTGCAGCTCTAAACCTGTCAGCTTTGTCATTAAACACACTTCAGCGCCATTCCTACTGTTCGATTAGAGCTACGCATGCAGCAAAATGTGCATGTGTGCGAGAATGTCACTTAGGAAATTGTAACTGGGGCATTGGGATGCAGAAAAACTAAAACTGCAAGCTTGTCTTCAAAAAAACAAAGGAAAACAAGCAAACTCTTCGACTTTGGGTTTTGTGCAAAAACGTACAGAAAATTAAGTTTTCCAGTCAGTTTTTATTTTTTAGAGGAACTGGAAGGTTTTTAAAGCAGTAAAAAAATAAAATTAAGATATTTGACTCCTTGTTGCACATTACTGCTGGTATGTTTTATAGATAGTGAGATTCAAATTTTGATTGGATGGAGAAGATACTTCTGATGTACCTTTAATATCACGATTATCACTTTTACACAACTTTATGTAGACATTTCTAAAAACTACTTTAGTGATTCAGAAAATGGGTTCCCTTTTTGAATGAGTAAAAAAATCTACTTCAGCTCAACTTCATTATGAAATATTTGAGCTTTTCGCTTCGAAAATCCAAACTTCATCATGCTCTGCATTGATTTTCCCTACAGTGAGTTGTCATGGAAACAATGTTCTGTTTGACAGACGCATTTGGGGGGGATCGGGGTACGGCAAACCTTGAGGGACACATGGAGACGAAGTGCTGGTGAATAGATGAAAGCAGCACAATGGCGTTTATGAATGAGCAATTTCACGATTGGTAAATGCTTTCTGTCGCATTTATTCTGCCTGATTAAATATTTAAAGACTTAGAACTCCATTTTCTTCATTTCAATTTTTTCAGGAACAAAAATGTGCAAATTGTGTTTTTAACTGATAACCACATTTATAATCCAGGTGCATGAATTTATACATGAAATCTAAAATCTTTGCAAATGTTCTTTTATCATTTGGATTGGTGGTTCTATTGGCATTTGGGCTGAGTGTGACCACTGGTTTGTATCCTGTAACTAACACACACACACACACACACACACACACACACACACACACGAATCCCCTGTGGATCACCTGCCAGCCCTCCCCATGGTCAGACTCTGAACCTGGCTCAACGATAACAGCAATATACCTCTCCAGCAAGCCAGCACCGTCTCATTCCTGTAAACCCTTTGATGCTTTAGGGATTTTCTGTCAATCTCTGTCAACCGTTTGTCACTCTAGATAGTCTGAAAAGTCCAGGCTGAAAATCTGGAAGGAGATGCCGTGGTTTGTGCAAGTATTTACCCACCCCTTCCTTCTGATTCAGCTTCTTCAATTAGTCTAATGCAAAACAATCTAAATTGGTGAAAGGGAACCAAGTTAGTGCATCTCGACCTCATGGCCCGAGTCAGGAGTTCCAGTAGAAGCGCAGATATAAGAAAACATTCAGTCTCAAATGCATGAGCTACTTCCTTTTGGCAGATTTGTAGTTTGTGTGTGCGTGTGTGTGTATTTGTGTGTGTGTGTGTGTGTGTGTGTGTGTGTGTGTGTGTGTGTGTGTGTGTGTGTGTGTGTGTGTAAATAAAATAAAAACATTTCCAATTTCAGATTCTTGTTGCTCTCTTTTTGGAGAAATCCCCATTTTGTCCAGCAGGTATGGTGAGCTATCCCAAAACAACTACGGTAATTGCATTTCAAAATCACTTCAAAATCCTCTCACAGCTCATATTTCTGCAAACCTTTGTGTGCAATGCACACTTAATGGGTGGATTTGAGGTTCATAAGATCGTTTTCTGAATTTAAAACTAGCTTCAGATGGCATCAGTAGTTTTTGGTCTGTTGGATGAAGATCATTTTCAGTTCGTTACGATCTGAACGGACCCACAATCACTGAAGATTTCATCAGAAATATTTAAAACTGGGGGCTGCGTATCATAGCGCTATACTGGTTTTCTTGCACCTGAAAACTACATTGAGTTCCTTCTGTGTATGCAGTATTTAAATAAAACCGCCTTGCCTTGCTTCTGTTGCCTCGCAGTAAGAAGGTTGCAGGTTCAAACCCCAGCTGTGGCCGTTCTGCACCGAGTTAGCAAGTTCTCTCCAGGCATGTGAGGACGGTGGTCTAAATGTTTAGGCTATTTGGTGTGCAAATAAAAAACTATAAAATATGTATGTCACTTTCTTTTGTAAACAATGAGCAGGAGCTTTAAATCTGCAGTCTTCAACAGAGCTGTGGTTTTAAAAGGCAGAAAATAAGAAAATGGCCTTATTTATTACTTTATCGTCCCAGAAAACATTAAGTTTATCATTCCAAGTCTTTCTTGATCAATTATTGTTTGATTGAGAATAAAACACATGAATGTAATTAGGGTGTTTTTGTCTTTTACTTGTAACACGAGTTTTAGAAGGCAACACCAGGCTGCAGGATTTTAAAGCGTTCTGATTCCTCTTGTTTTAGATTTGTCTGAATCACCTGTGGTTACTGTAGATGTCTGGAAGATGCAAATGCGCGTCTGAAAACAGTGGAGGACGTTTGTGCAGATGATTAAAATTCACCACTGTGTGTCTGCAAGCACCTCCAAAGCTGTGTGTGGCTGCTTCTGTCCAGCTGTTCTTATCTTTAACACACAACACTTAGCATGTGATGGATAAATAATACGCTCTTCCTAAAAGAGACAAACTGCTGACATGAAAACTGCCAATTAAAGTCCGTTGTTCTGTCTGTGTGTGTGTGTCAGTGGCGGCTCCAGAATTTTTTTTCTGCAGGTGCTATGAAGGAGCTAGTCTTTGTATTGAGGGTGCAATGAAGGAAGTGGTCATGCGTACCTATTGTTCTCTAAAACATCTTTAACACTAGCAGATACACATGTGTGCACAACACCTGAAACAATCATTAATATACATCATAAACATATGAGCAATCGCTGGCTTATCCATGAAATCATAAACACACATAGAGCCACACAGAAAACCATCTATAGTGTTGCAAGGTTAGCTAACGTTAGTGTTAGCATTTCCAGCGGCAAAACCCTCGACTGCTGCAGCGGTCGAGGGTTGACTCTCTTCATCTAGATCCGTAGGTTTTTGTGGGTCTGAGATCATTTCCAAACATTCATTCGTTTCTGACTGAACCCGTGGAAATGTGGGCAACAAAAACCGATCCATTTTACCACTAGCTCCACCTTTCACTCGTTCGCAGGTGGAAAAGGAGGTCAAAGGTTAACATCAATTACCTGTTTTGGTTTAAGTTTTTACTATGTATATGATAATTTACTGATTATTTTTATTTTGTATGTTAAATATTATCATATCCACATGTTAAATTAAAATTAAATTGTAAAAAAAATTCTAATTTACCTGCAATGACTGATCCATGGGTAGCTATAGCGCCCCCTAGCGCCCCCTAGCGCCCCCCCCCCCCCCCCCCCGGCGCCACCACTGGTGTGTGTGTGTCTGTTTTTGTATGAATAATGAGGCATTTTACCGAATCTGGCACATCACCGACTCACCTGACAGACACACACATTCAGACAACACACACCCGCTGGCACAATGCAGCCCTTCAGGGATCAATTATCACTTGCTCGTGTCTTTATCACACACACACACACCTGTTTTCAAAAACTAAGATGTGAAAGCACATTTTCACAATGCCACATCACAGAAAGCTATCTCCGGCAACAGCTACACAAACACTACAATAGTCTTTATGTTAATGATGGGCAGACTCACACCTTCACCAGTCCACGCTGCAGAGATCACTTGTTGATTTCTCACTCTTCTACCCAAAGATTCCACCTATAACTTATGTTTCACCATATTTGTGCTCATTTTATTGGTTTAATTTGGATTTACATTGAATTAAAATCAATTTTCCCTTTTTTAATGATAAAAAACTAATATTGAACATTTTACAAACTCTTGCAAAACCTGACAGATAAAGTAGATGACTGAGAATGTGCAGTTATAGTCTCAAACAGACAAATGTCATTTAAAATAGTCAGAGTTTTGCCAGAATTAATTAGGTTAATTAATTAGAATTAACTAGATGTTTTGAGGTAGTAATGGACTCTTATTTTGAAGGGCTGAAGGAAGTTATTTTTGTTTAATACTTTGTATTTTATTTCAAAACACTAAAAACCCGTTTTTAAAGACATTTCCTTAATTCGTGCCTTCAAATGGACAATTTTTTGTATATATGTATATATACATATGTACACACACACACACAGCTATTTTTTAGTTTGTGCAAAATGATGCAGTTAGCATGTTGCTCACGCATGTGCAGGTTTCTGCATGTACTTCAGTTTCTTGCCACAGAGCAGAAGGCAGATACTATTAAAGGTGCATTATGTAGAAATGAAGTAAAAAATGACATCCTGTGGAAAAATTTGGTTATTGAAACCACTTTAAATAACTCGGGAGCTTTTTGCCGGCTGTCGTCAAATTACAATTGTCGGCGCCGCAGTATTAGCTCACAGGAGACACAGCACCCCCACACTCACTGATGGTTACTCTGACAATCCCCAGAGCCAGCTGGATATGAAATAAGTTTCAGTATAACTTTCCTTCCAATGATTGAAACTGACTCTTTTGGGATTTTCTCATTGTAAAATTATCACTATATTCTTACATACTGCACCTTTAATCACTGTAATTAGCTTTCACCTGTTGACACAAATTTCTTGTTTCCAATCACTGGGAGACGTCACATGATCTGTTTTTCACCATCAGGTCGACACACCAGACCCACGGTGAATCCACCCAGAGTTCTGAGCATGCTGAAGCAATCATGACCTGGCATAAGGTCCATGTACAAAAATCAATTATTCATCTGGAAGGTAGAGGAGAGGCGGCCCATCTGTTGAGGGGAGCCATCCTGGCTGACTTACTGAGCTGTAGGACGTGCTGATGCGTAAAAATTATCCAACCAGGAGCTGCTCTGTAACTCAGATCAGTCAAAGAGTACTAAAAACAGCATCTACGTATTTACTTTGTGATTTCATAAAAAAGATGATTCAGGTTTGCTCTCTGCAGATCGACTTTTAGCCTTCTTTTTATGCCCATGAGGCAGATGTGTAGGGGACAAAATTGCCAAAGGATCACAATTTACTGTCAAATTCATCCAAACATCCCAAACAAAAGAAAAACCATTTAAACTTTTAGCTGTTGGACTTATTTGTAAAGAAATACTAATTATTGAGCTACAGTGACCCCTATGGGGTGTGTAATGTTTTAACACACCTCACTTGTCAAACTACAGGGTGAAAAAATGTTATGAAAAAAATTGTAAATTAAAGTGAAAATTTTAAATTGTAAAAAATAAAAGCATTTACTTGCAACTTACAAAAAATGGTCTTGAATCCAAAATGCTTTTAATTTGTTTTAAAGCTTAAGTTTCAGAAGAACTTCCTCCAAACCACCATAATTTAGTTTTACTTTAAATTACTTAGTAAAATGTTTGATAGTTTTTAATAACTATTACTTATAAAATCTGCTTCATTCTAACACTTAACACGCAAAAATGAAACTGTGCTGCCATCTAGTGGTGAAAAGGTGAATATTCAATAAGATTAAGTCTGTTGCTGTTTCACCATCTGGGTTTTAGATTTTGGGGACAAATTATTAGGATTTTAATAAAGCAGGAACTTATGATCAGTGGGACATTAAATATTTCTTTAGAAAACCAAACATTTACTTATGAAAACCTTTTTTTAATTCTGCAGATTTTGACGTTTAAGAAGCAAATAGTAAGATTGTCTCTTAAAAATAAAGAAATAAATGTCTAAATGTCTTATAAAGCTTGTTAAGATATACATTTGTTGAGATTTTTAATCTTAAACTTTACAAATAGGCACCAGCCCAGATGTTTCTCCTTATCCATGTAAGATGCTGATATGACCTCTCCAGATGACAGACACCTCTGTCCACTCCTTGTGAAACTTCCCCAGATTCCTGAATGAACTTTTCTCCTTAATCGTCTCAAGGCTGCAGTTCTCCTCGTGGCTGGTTCTATCTAAACTTTGTCCTTCCAGCAAACCAATCAGCTGTTGTACTGGACTTATCTTTCTTTTTGAGGGAGTCCATGACTGTCTTCTGGACTTGTGTGCAGACAGCAGTCTTGTCCATGATCCTGTAAACTTCTAACCCAGACAGAACATTTGGAGGCCAAGGAAACCTGTGCAGGTGTTTTGAGTTAGTTAGCAAATTAGGGTGAAACACCGTGCATGAGTTAACCACCTTTAACTTTCTCCACAACAGTCAGATTTTCTGTTTTCTTCATCTGTAAGCTTCATGGTGGCCCTGCTGCCTTGAAGCAAGGATAAGGGTTGGAACCCTGGCTGCTGCCTTCCTGTGTGGAGTTAGCATGTTGCCCATGTGTAGGTGTTCTGCATGTATTTCAGTTTCCTCCCACAGACCAGAAACATGCATGTTAAGTTCATCAGAGACTTGAAATTATACCAAGTTGTGACTGATTGTCTCCATGTGTCCCTGTGATGGACTGGAGAACTGTCCAAGGTGTCCCTCGCATCTAGTCCAGTGGCTACAGAGAGAGGAGAGCGGTTAAAAATAACGAACCTGTAAGTCCTAATCATGAAAATGAAAAGAAACTAGGCTTGAAAGATGAACAAGTTCATAAAATTTGAGTTTCACCTTCAGAAGGTGTGGGAAACTTGATTAATACATTTGCAGTGGTCTCGGGTAGGAATGAATGCCTTGCAAGCTGTACTCGGGGCAAAAAAAGCCCAGAAGCGCCTGGATCAGCACGGACAAGTCTGCTGCTGCAGAGTGGCACAAAACGGCAGGATTTGGAGTGGTTGGATAACAGCAACACAATTCCACCACTGATGCCGTTTGCTCTGAAATATGAATGTTTTATCACTACAAATAAGTCTGGAGGAGCCGTGCGGTTGAATTGCTAATGGTTAGTTTCTGCTAGCCAAGACATGTTCTGCTGTTTCCTGGACACTGAAAACAACAACCTTCCTCATCTCGAGTCGAAATGGGCCGAGTCCAAGCAACCACCTGATGTAGATCTGTCAGGATTTTCAAATCCTAGAGTTTCACCGTCTATTTTCTATCAGAAGCTAATGCAGGAGATAAGTTTAGGAGACTATTTTCGTCATACACAACAGCCATACACAACAGTTAGAAACAGACTAGTGTACCCAAAAGACAAAATATCAGCTGGACAAAAATGTGGAGTCATCTACGAAATCCCATGCAAAATATGCAATAAAACATACATAGGAGAAACATATGTACAGTCTATGGAGAAACCGGACGCCAACTCAATACACGGACAATAGAACACAGAAAGGAGTGCGAGAAAGAGGCAAATCGAAAACATACACAGCAAAAGAAGAAGCAGAAAGTACAATAAAAAAGTCAGCCGTAACAGATCATTGCTTAAGAGAAAACCATATAATGGACTGGGACAGCACACGGATCATAACCACTGAACAACAAAAATACAAAAGATGGATCAAGGAAGCAATAGAGATAAGGAGACGTGGATGTGGGACCATGAACAGGGACGACGGAGTTTACACGCTGGACCACGCATGGGACTGCATCGTCGGAGAGGGGAGAGCGGGCAGTAGAGGGCGACAACGTCCTCTGCTGCCCGCAGATAAACGGAGAAGGAAGTGACGCGCCACCATCAGCGTCAGCCTGAAGAAGCCGGCAGCTGTCGGCGAAACTGTAGCTACAAACAGGTAAACAAAACTGTTTCTGTGTTTAAAAAGAACGCAAGCATGGGACTATTTTCGTGTTCAGCCTGCATGAAAAACTCAAGAGTGACAGATTAGAATCAGAAATAATCATTAAATAGTTTTTCAGTGTTCCACAACTTAAAACTATTCATAACAATTTTATTAGTCTTGTTTTGCATCAATTCTGTGAATTTGTGGCAAAACCTTGGACCAGAAAACTCCTGAAACATTTTTTTGTTCTTCTCAGTTTAAATGTGAACGTCACTCAGGTTCATGTTTGTCGTAGTAAAAGTTTAAAAGGACTTCAGTGGGGCAGGAGCTTCTTTTATACATAAAACATACATCCAACCCGCTTTTCCACGCAGGGTTGCGGCAGGCTGGTGCCTAGCTCCAGCTCCTTGGGCAAACAGGCGGAGTACACCCTGGACAGATTGCCAGTGTACATGAAACGACGAGAGTAATTTGACATTTTACATGACATCACAATTTTGAACATTAAAGGGATATTAAAGTTTAAAAAAGTACAAGAATAGACTGTTTCCTAGTGTAGCAGACTTTACTCATTCATGATCATTTAAACCAGAAAACACTTTATAGAAAACAGCATCTGAAACGGCTGCCACCGTTTTTCTACTGCGTTTGCATTTAGAGACCATCACCAGGAGACCATCAGTAGTACGCTTCCAACATCTCCTCAAAAACACAGAAGACTATAGCCGGTCTGCAGCTCATCTACGGCCGTAACGGAACACGTTGGGACAAACACTCGAGTATAAATACAGATATCTGCTACGGCAAGACGACAGGAAAACCGCCGTCTGTTGTTTGTGGGAATAAAATCATCAGACTTAGACTACATAAAAAAACGCATTCATGACTTCATCTGTACAAAATCTACTTTCATCTACTTCACAGGGTTTCCTCCAGTGCTGATGAACACATCTGAACTTGTTACTGAGATGTTGGAATACATTCATTTACAAAAGGCAGGTAAGAAAAAGTGGTCCCAGCTTTTACCAAATTTAAAACAAATGCTTGAAACTGAGGATTAAAAAGCAGCAAAAATTAATTTTGAATAAAAAGGTAAAATTTACAGGATAAAAGTTTATGTTTCTTCTCACCGCTGCAGTGGGAGTTTAAATTCAAATACAAAGATAAGAGCACTCCAGGATTGGTATTAAATCTGTAAAGAGTCCAGTGTAGGAAAAATAACCCAGTGTAATTTTATAATCCAGTGGTTGAAACAAACTTCTAAAACTATTAAAAAAAAAAAAAATGGTTAAGATTCTGCTGGTTTTTATTTTAAGTTTGTGTCTCTTCTCGAAAAATCTTCAGTCCTTCATTCAGTGTTTGAGAAGCTCTACGTGCGAATCTACTTCCAGAGATCCAGTGGTACTAAAAATAAATCTGATATAATTCAGCTTTACGTGAGAACTTATGTCATGAGCTCTGCCTAATCCCAACAGGTGATGCTGATGATGGAGGAGAGCTCTGATGGACTTGGATGAATTTAGTAGGTGAACAGAATCAAAGCAACGTTTGGTTCTGTGGTGGGTCCGAGCCTCGCGTTGCTGCCTCCTCCAAGTCTGAATATTGCCACGACAGCGGCATTTCGCTTCATCAGAGCTCCGTGGTCAGGAGGCCTCTGGGTTTGGTTCCATCCTCGGAGTTCGGTGGCTGAACCGCAACGCTGCAGGAGACAGGAGAGCAAATCTCTTATTCTTTACACTGTTTATCAGGAATACGTTCTTTTGTTGTTTTCACATAAGTTTGTCACAAGCGAAGGGACCTTTATGGAAACGTTAAAAATTTGAAGTTAGAACGGTTACCTGGTGGGGATGGCATTCCGGGTCTGTGCGAGGTGGGGAGGGGTCGGGGGGAGAGATGCTCCTCCATCAGCAGGGAGGAGAAGAGGGGAGATTTTAGACTGGGGCTCTACGTCGATCAGGCCGTTAGCGAGGATCCCCGGAGGCTGCAAGGAGCAAATCGTGTCAGATCTTTTATACAAGAAACTTGATAACAGATGAAAGGGAAGTGAGCTCACAGCGGATGCAGGAATGATCCAGCGAGGTGTGATGACAGGCTTAGGCTGCTGCACTGACAGGACCTTCAACACAAAATAACAAACACGCATATGTGTGATCATGTGATGGGAAATCGGGTCCGATCACGTGATTTTCAGGAAATCGGAATAGTGGGAAAAATCGGATTTAACCATATAAAACAACAAACATAACTTAAGGTAGTCCAGGAGTTCACACACCTCAACGTGTAGCAGCTAGCTAACAGAGCATCGTCTCCTCAAGACAGAGAAGATGTCTGTAATTTGGATGCATTTTTAAATGAACAGCAAAGGGCGTGTAATAAACATGTGTAATGTGTAGCCTGGTCTGCCAGGCTCGTCCGGTTTAATTCTGCACAGAGAGAGAGTCTGGTAACTCACAGGCAGAGAGGCCCCTGAGGGGCGGGACTAGGCAGTTCAAAAACAACCAATCAGAAATGCCGACTGTACCGCGCGACGCTGTAGTTTTTTAGCTGTAGAAAAAAAAAGGCACCTGGCAACGGGGTAAACATCTTTTATTCTTTTAGAAGAAATGCTTTTAGAGCTTCTACTTGTTGTGGTTTTAAAGACATTCAAGTCATTTAGAACAGAGGAAAGAGCCGCAGCGAACTCCGCTTCAGTCGCCATGTTTATGACAAACTCTGCGTTAAGGTTTGCGACGTACGATACTCAGCGCTGATTGGCTCAGTTAGAATTTGCATGGGGTGGGGTTATTTGAACAGGAGAGTTCCCAGACCCTTTCTCTTTAGTAAATGAAACAGAGAAGGAGTCTGGCAGGCCAGGCTATGTAATGTGTGCTGGGCATTTAGTGAGGTAGAATGGTAGTGCTGCATTCAACTCTGATGAGCCTCTGAATATTTACCACACTGGATGAGCATCTGTGGTTGCACAAGTCTGGTTCTGCAGGCTCCTTGAGTCGCGGTATGATCCGCTTTCTCTTTCTACTTTTACAGACGCAGCAGCTCCACAGGAGTTTGGTAAAAAAAAAAATGTTACTCTGCTGCCGACCATCATGTGCTGTACAATCGCTGTCGCTGAAGCTGCACACTGACTAAACCATTTTAAATTAGCTAAAAGGCTACTTTTACATTTATTCTCAATTTTAACACGTTTCTTATTCATTTAAATGGTAATAAATTATTTTTACATATATTAATATTAACACGTTTCTTATTAATGTACTTCCCGAACGAGGGATGTATTATAGCAGATAAGCTAAAGAAATAACAAATACAGAAAGAAAGAAACACATTAATGAATTAAAAACAACTCTAGTGCGTTCTCTTTTTTCTTAATGAGTTTGTAAAGTATCGGATCGGGACTCAGTATCGACAGATTGTTAAAATCAAAAGACTCAGAATCGGATCGGGAGCAAACAAACGTGACTGGAACTTCCCTTTAATAAACCTTCACTTACAGGAGGAGTCGGATCGGTGAAGTCGATCAGGTTTTCAGACGGAGGAGAAGAGCTCTGCAGGTCAAACTCCTCGGCTTTACCCTGCAGCAACAAAAGCAATAAACACCAGGCCATAGGAAGGTAAACACTAAGGGTTGGGACGAGACTTTTAAACGATTTCCATGTTGTTCCAGTTACCATCGGTAACAGAAAGAGAGAAACGTGCTTTACGTGTTACCTTTGGAGCCGAACCTTCACAGGCAGCAGGAATCCTGGAAACAGAATCCTCGGCTATCCTCTCAGCACTACAAAAGAAGGAATGAGACCACAAACAAGTAAACACGCATTGCAGTAATATTATATTTTAACACCCAAATTGCTAATATTCATAATTTCATAAAGAAACACCTTCTCATATAACATAAAAATTATTAGAAACATCCTTCATAAAGGCGTGTTAGTCGACAGATTTGAGTTTTATTGTTTAAATTGGTCAATAGAAAGAGATTTGTTGATTTAGGACCTTTTACTCTCTCCAGAAGGAAGGAGACAAACAGCCTGATAATGACAACATAAAACGCACCAATGAACCCAGAAGCATGCAGCGTTTGCGAATTGTTCGCTCAAGCGTGAATGAATGTGTCTATTGGTGTCACTCTCCACAGGCAGTATCCAGGCAGAAATGTAACTAAACACACACACACACACACACACACACACACACACACACACACACACACACACACACACACACACACACACACACACACACACACACACACACAATTCTCAAACACAGTGACAGATGTCAGCAAAGACTAGAAACAAACACTAGTGAGTCTCCTGTGGATCACGGTATGCTATGGTAGTAATAAGTTATACTTATACTCGATAAAAATGAGTATTAGATATTTTATCATCTGGGATGAAGACATTTCTATTAAGGACGTCATTTAAACTCCAAAAATGTGATTACTCTCCATTTTATATTAAAACCCCATAAACTGTCAAAACATAAATGGGGGCTCATCCGGGATTTGACCTCTTGCACTCAAAGCAAGAATCGTACACCTAGAAGACTCATGACAAAGAGAACCCTAACAAGAGGAACTGGACCCCCATGTTTCAAAATGCATGTTGTAGACTTTTATTGTGAAGGATCGAAGGAAGTTCTCAGAGTTCTGCTATGGATGCTGTTATCCAAAAAATGGCACCATGCATTTAATGGAACAACATTTTTTTGGGATAATCAGTAAGAACACCATCATAACCTTTCAGTCACAATAATAATGACAAAAATATTTTTCCTTAGAAATAGAATTTCTACTTTTTCCTTAAAATTTCTTCATGGTGGCACTAATAAAGTCAATCAATCAATCAAGTTTATTTATAGAGCACTTTCCACAACCCTGGGAGGAGATCAAAGTGCTTAACATAAGACTGAAAAATAAAAACCATAAAAAATAAAATAATTTTAAGATAACATGAAATATATATATACATACATACACTAGGGATGAGCGAGTACACCACTATCTTTATCTGTATCTGTTCAACCAACTAAATTATCTGTATCCGTATCTGTACTCGGAATGGGCGTGGCATAACCCGGAAGTGGGCGTGATTTAACCGGAAGTGGGTGTGGTTTACATCAATATATTATTTTAAGTCTGAAATTGATATGGATTGATCAGAAGTTGCTATGTGTATAGTTTATTTGAAAACTATTTACAGAGCAACCTCAGAATTTAGATTAAATATTTTTGATCACAATAGTAAAGGAATTATTACAGAACAAGTTTTTCAATAAAACCAGAACATTAATATTTAAGTGCATGGATTAATACATCTGAACTCATGCAGTAGGAACTAGGAAATATGAAATGCTAGAACCAGACACAACTTTATATATATATATTTTTTTTAATTTGATTAAACTGATTTTTTTCTTAACGTTCTTGGCATTTTGCCCCACACACAAAGTTAAACAAAACAATATGGATTGAGGTGTGTGTGTCTGAGAGCTAGAGAGGGTGAGCGGGAGAGAGAGGGAGTTAAAAAAAAAAACCCGACCGGAGCGGAGGTGACTGATGCAGCACGTCAGCTCTGTCTTATCAAATGCACCATGTCAGTTACGAAAAAGGTAACTTTAAATATTCGACCGAAAAAGAGGCGAGCTGAAGAAAACCTAGGGAAAACTGAAGAAACGTGAGCAACAGTGAAGCAAGCACAAGATCTGTTACTGTGTGCGTGCGTGGATGAGCCGGACGGACTGCGCTCCCGGCCGGCTAGAGTGTTTTGTGTGTAGGGAGGGGCGGGCGCTCTATGTGACTGGCCAATCACAGAGCGTGAAGACAGTCAGTTACCCAATGAGGATTTTCCTTCAACACGATTACAGATATTTACGAGTTTTACTCGTGTCATGCTCGTACTCGTCAAAAATGCTTTATCCGTACCGGATACTCATCTGAAACGAGTATCCGGCTCACCCCTAATATATACAAATATACACACACACACACACACATATATATATATATATATATATATACACACACACACACACACATACATATATATATATATATACATGTATATGTATATGTATATATATATATATATACATATACATGTATATGTATATATATATGTATATATATATATATATATATATATATATATATATATATATATATATACATGTATATGTATATATATATATATATACATATACATATACATGTATATATATATATATATATATATATATATATATATATATATATATATATATACACGCATATGTATATATACATATATATATATACATACATATATATATACACACTTACATACAGTGGGGCAAAAAAGTGTTTAGTCAGCCACCAATTGTGCAAGTTCTCCCACTTGAAATGATGACAGAGGTCAGTAATTTACAACATAGGTACACTTCAACTGTGAGAGACAGAATGTGAAAAAAATCCTTGAATTCACATGGCAGGATTTTTAAAGAATTTATTTCTAAATAAGGGTGGAAAATAAGTATTTGGTCACTTCAAACTTCAAACAAGGAAAATCTCTGGCTCTCACAGACCTGTAACGTCTTCTTTAAGAAGCTTTTCTGTCCTCCACTCATTACCTGTATTAATGGCACGTTTGAACTCATTATCTGTATAAAAGACACCTGTCCACAGCCTCAAACAGTCAGACTCCAAACTCCACTATGGCCAAGACCAAAGAGCTTTCGAAGGACACCAGGAAAACAATTGTAGACCTGCACCAGACTGGGAAGAGTGAATATACAATAGGCAAGCAGCTTGGTGTGAAAAAATCAACTGTGGGAGCAATTATCAGAAAATGGAAGACATACAAGACCAATGATAATCTCCCTCGATCTGGGGCTCCACGCAAGATCTCATCCCGTGGGGTCAAAATGATCATGAGAACGGTGAGCAATAATCCCAGAACCACACGGGGGACCTGGTGAATGACCTGCAGAGAGCTGGGACCACAGTAACAAAGGTCACCATCAGTAACACACTACAACGGCAGGGAATCAAATCCTGCAGTGCCAGACGTGTTCCGCTGCTGAAGCCAGTGCATGTCCAGGCCCGTCTGAAGTTTGCCAGAGAGCACATGGATGATACAGCAGAGGATTGGGAGAATGTCATGTGGTCAGATGAAACCAAAGTAGAACTTTTTGGTATGAACTCAATTCGTCGTGTTTGGAGGAAGAAGAATACTGAGTTGCATCCCAAGAACACCATACCTACTGTGAAGCATGGGGGTGGGAACATCATGCTTTGGGGCTGTTTTTCTGCTAAGGGGACAGGACAACTGATCCGTGTTAAGGACAGAATGAATGGGGCCATGTATCGTGAGATTCTGAGCCAAAACCTCCTTCCATCAGTGAGAGCTTTGAAGAAGAAACATGGCTGGGTCTTCCAACATGACAATGATCCCAAACACACCGCCCGGGCAACAAAGGAGTGGCTCCGTAAGAAGCAGTTGAAAGTCCTGGAGTGGCCTAGCCAGTCTCCAGACCTCAACCCCATAGAAAATCTGTGGAGGGAGTTGAAAGTCCGTGTTGCTCGGCGACAGCCCCAAAACATCACTGCTCTTGAGAAGATCTGCATGGAGGAATGGGCAAAAATACCAGCTACTGTGTGTGCAAACCTGGTAAAGACCTATAGTAATCATTTGACCTCTGTTATTCCTAACAAAGGTTATGTTACAAAGTATTGAGCTGAATTTTTGTTATTGACCAAATACTTATTTTCCACCCTGATTTACAAATAAATACTTTAAAAATCCTGCCATGTGAATTCATGGATTTTTTTTCACATTCTGTCTCTCACAGTTGAAGTGTACCTATGATGAAAATTACTGACCTCTGTCATCATTTTAAGTGGGAGAACTTGCACAACCGGTGGCTGACTAAATACTTTTTTGCCCCACTGTACATATAAACATACATACATAGATATATATAAAAAAATTATGTGATCTTAAATTCTCTCTCTCACACACACACACACACACACACACACACACACACACACACACACACACACACACACACACACACACACACACACACACACACACACACACAGAAAAGCCCTATTAGTAAAAAAAATTACTCAAGTACCACATTCAAGTTCTTTTCATCATTGTCAAGACCTTACAACACAGGAAATATCTAATAATCAGATTATGTTTAATAAACAAAAGGGTTTAGAAGTTCTCTTGTGAGTTTACGCGGCCCAGAGACGTTTAAACAGACCTGACTGCTGCCGACGAGCTGAGTGAGGCTGGGTTCACCAGCTCCCAGGAATCCTGGACATCGGGTCGGCTGCTAACAGAAAGAGACGAGTTACTTCCTGTTCGGCCAGCAGGAACCTTCAACCTGACCAACACACGGAGAGTGGAACGTGTGTGTGTGTGTGTGACAGACTTATCTAAAAACAAAATGTGAGATGAAATGAACATTACCCTACTGAATCCTAATTTTTTTTAAACATGTTTACTGATCCTCCATTTACTCTAAAAGGTAAATATATATTCCTAAACCTCTCGGCTGTGTACAGGTTTAGCAGGTACATATGTGGGGTTTGTTATGAGGACCGACTGAAAGTGACGTAATATTGTCATGAATATTTAAGAGTTTAATCTGCTCTAACAACAGGGAGTGTGAGATTGGCTTAGAATGACTCAGAGCATGACTCTGTCGGATAAAGGAGGTGTGTGTGCGTTTGGTTTCATACAAAACAACAAATAAAAACAAGTTTCTCTGTCTTTCCACTGCCAAAACGTGTATTTCCACACTCTTACCTGGTGGGAACCTCCTGCAAGTTGCAGTTCTTATCTGTAACGACAGGCTCCTCTAAATGACCCTGAGAGAAAAAGTACAAAAATCAAGGGGAAAGGGAACTCAGAAACCATCTAGATGCACGGAATATGGTATCCGTCAAATAATAATTGATCACAGTTCACCTGTAACTGACAAAGACTTGTGTTTTTAAAAGAGTTCTAAGTTAAAGCCAACAGAGTATGAATATACCGGCCGGTACCCTTTCCCTCAAATCTGTGGTTTCTGTTCCCCACCTTCAAGGCAGCAGCTTCTGCTTGGGCCTTCAGGATGTTGCTCTTGATATCCTCCGGGGGGCGCAGTGGAGTCACGACGGGGCTGCTGCCTGAACTGTTCAAACTGCATTTCTCTGTGAGCTTCACCACATCATCCTGTCAACAGTGGAGTCAGAAGTTAAATCCTCACAGCCGACACGGAAAAGGCACCGACTGATGGTTTTAGGGGAAATGGGCACTCGCATGGACGTAATTTTGGGGGGGGGGGGGGGGGGGGGGGGGATATGTCCCCCCACTTTTTCCAAAGTCAAGTTTTGACCCCTGCACTTTTTACCATCCAAAAGCAATATTACTTTATATTAAATTGACACTGGTTGAGCTCTAGGACCAAGTAGAAACGTTTGTGTTGAAGCCTGTTTCCCATTAGAACATACTGTAAAGATCTCCCCCCCGTGTCCCCCCACATCTAAAGTGAAAATTACGTCCATGGGCACTCGCCTGGTTGTTCATGGCTACATTGACGTTGATGTTGTTTCTCGGAGTAGCGGGAAGGAGGCTGCCCTCCAACTCCAGCTGCTTCAGACGAGCTGCTGCTTCTGAAATCACACGGGATGGAACACTTTTAGTTTATTTAAAAAGACATTATCAGGGTTTGCTCATGAAGACTCACCCGCGAGACTGAGAGGATCCTCTGCAGCAGCGTAGGCAGTGCTCAGGCCGATCTCCTCTGCAGCCGTCGCCGGAGGAACCACAGCAGCCGCAAGCACGTCGTCGATGCACGTCTCCATCAGATCGGCCACAGCAGGCAAGCTGGAAGTACAAGAGCAGGAAGCACAAACAGGAAAACACTTCAAACTTACCCAAAGATGAAAGATTTTCAAGACATAAATAAAAATTAAATCTAAATGTTGCTGCTTACCTCTTTCCCCATAACAAACTCAGCAGCGATGGTAAAAGCTAGCCCCTTTTTGCTAACATGCATCTCCCAGCATCCCACAAACAAAATCAGAACAATTCTAATAAAAACAAATACATTTAAGCTGTTCTTAAGTCACACAGTGAAGTAAAAACAACACGGTGATATTAAAGGTGCCTGAAGCTAAATATTTCATGTGCAAACTTTGTTGAAAGCTCCTCCAGAAGCCTGGAATAAAGTTTGGTGCATTATTCTGTATCCTGTCTGAAGAAAGCCAGGGTTAAAGGTTAACATGAATAAAAAAACATTTACAGGAACAAAAATTAAAAACAAACCAAAAAAAATAAACCACAAGAGAACTCTAAAGAAACAAAGTTTCATTAATTTTCTTTATTCTCAGATATAATTTAAGGCAGAAAGCTACACATAAGAGTTAAATCACCTAAATAAGTGAATTATCTTTAATTCTTCACATAAAACTGAAGAAGCTTCGACAGATGAAACAAACAACACTAAAACCTGACTGTGATTTATTGCTATATGACAGAAGTTGGACGAGATGCTTCAATTTCTGATGTTTGGGCCAGAAAACGGCAGCTGAAGATAAAACGTCCGACTTTCAGCATTTCTGAAATAACTCCAAGAATCAACGCTGACCGGATTTGGAATGTCGGGAATGTAGTTCTGCTCTGCTGCTCACTTTTGTTCGTGTTTGTTTACTGAAGACAAACAGCCCTCTTATCCAGCTCCCTTCAAAACAGAAGCTTGAAATGTAGAAAAAATAAATCATTTATAAAAATTAAAAATGGTCTAGAATTTAGAGGCAGTATTAAATAAGGTGGCGCTCATCAGTTACAAATGTTAAACCACTGTAAAAATAAATAAAAAAGTCCGTCTTCATGCAGAAACGGTTCAGAAACCACAGCATTGTGCAAAAGTCTCGAGCCATCCTTCATTTCATCGTTTTTTACTTCCAACGAGTCACTTGAGATCCTTCAGCTTTGGTTTTGATTATTCATTTAAAAGAATTTCATTTTCAGCCTTCAGATTTAAAAAGGCTCCTAAACTTAAAGAACCAGAGTAGTGTTGATAAATGATATTGGCAAAAAAAATAAATAAAAATTGTTTGAACTAGATTTTCAGGATCACAGAGTCAGAAAAACAATAACTTCTGTAAATTACAAGTTTGAAGAATAAAAAAATAATAATTTTAGCACCAACAAGAGAGATTAGGTTAAATAATAATAGGAATAATCAACTGTACTTTAAGCTGTACTGGTCAGGTACTGGACAACGAGCCAGCAGATCTGTAACCTTCAGTGTTGTTTTCTCAAGCTCTGAGAGTAAAATGAAATTCCTGAGCCTTCTACTGATACCATCTGAGCCCAGCCAGCCAGTTTCACCAGGAGGTTGGGAGGAAAGGTCGGAGAACAAAAAGCTGGACAGGAAAAATAAAGTTTGGAAAAGGAGGGAAAAAAAAAGGACTTCAGCACTTCTTTTGTTTAATGGACAAGAAATGAACCAAGATGTTGTGAAGAGGGAAGGAAAAGTGATGGTGGGCTTTAAAAGAAAATGTCTCAGGGCAAAGTTGGTTTCATCAGTGGCATCGTGTCAAAGTTCTCCAAAACTCTATAGGATCACATTAATAAAGTCGTCATTACAGGGAGTCTGAGTGTTGTTGGTAAAGCCGGATGAGCCCGGCTCCTCGGTGTGAGCTCTGATGAGACAGGGTCAGGGTGGATGGGTGGATGGGTGGAGGAAGGTGGAGACCTGAAGGACAACATGGTGGAATAAATGGTGAAGAGCAAATGAGACAAAAAATTAATAAATAAATGAAAAAAAAGAGTGAATTTTGGGGTAAATCAAAAGCAAAAAGGAAGGAGGAGGAATGAATTAAATGGGAATTTAAAAGAAAAGAAGTTTATTCAGCAAAATGTGCAGATTTTTTATAATTATTTGGCTTAAATCATGCTTTCCATGTTCACTTTTGACTATTTAAGTTAGTTCAATTTGACACAGGCAGTTGGGTTTTTCTACCATAAAATAAAATGAGCATCAGCTCCTCTTCACGGTTCCATAGGCACGTTTGAAGACCCGCAGTGTAAAGGGTCTTCTCTATATGTGCACCGAAACGCTGGACCTCCGCAGGTTAGACAGGCGCCTTCAATCGCCGCTTTCAAATCTCGTCTGAAAACACACTATTTTTCCTTAGGTTACATCTCAAACACGGTTCTAGTATTACGCACACAGGTTTACCTCCCCTCCATCTTGGCTGCTTCATTTTACATTAGTAGATTCTATGCTTCTAATTGCCTGTTTGGTTTTTATTTCTGTACTATGTGATTATTTAAGTTTGTTTGTTTTAAATGTGCATCGCTTTGGTCAGTTATAATGATGTGTTAGAAGCGCTCAACAAATAAAATGGATGGCAAAGCAGCCAACTCTCAAACTGGAGCTAGAGTTGGTCCAGGAAAAGTAATATCCTACAGTTTTAGAGTTACTGTTGCAAAAAAATTATACTAAAGTCAGAAGCTTCCTGGTGATTCACCTTAATTTTAAAAACAGTGTTTCATATTTTATGAGGAAATGGAAGAAAATGAACAAATGAGGGAAACAGTCGCAGGACCTGAGCGCGGAGACGTCAGCATTGTACAAAAACATCACAATTACTTTTATGAATTAAAGAATTTGTGCAGAATTAGTAACGTTTCATTCCAATTGTGAAGACAATGCTTTCATACATGTTTAAAATAACAAGAGTAAACATTTAACCAAACCTTTAGTTGAAAATTTTGACTGGAATCTGTCTGAATCAGACATGTTACGTTAAATGGGTTCAATATTAGAGGGATTAATACTGTTACAATAAACCAGCCGCTCCATGCAAGAGGATGAGCAACAGAGGCAAGAGCTAAGATTTAAAATGAGAGAAAAATAATAAATAAATAAAAAGCAGAGATAAGCCAATATTTTTAATGACTAGTATTTACTTTTTTTTTTATTTAGTTGTAATTTTAAGGAAATAAAAACATTTGGGGAATTCTTTTGGCAGAAATCTTTATGAATAAATCTTTAAATTAAAATCTTGTGCTAAATAATAGAAGGATGTCTCGTTTAAAGATATGACATGCAAAAGCAGAGGTCCTGAAAGAAAAACATGATTTAGGATTTTTTTTTTTTACTTAAAAGGTTTAGAAGGGCTTAGAGCGGAGCAGGTGGACAGAAAGCAAAGAGGACATTAGAGGACTGAACATGAAGACGCCCACAATCTAGAAGAACCCAAAGTCCTGAAACAGAAAAGATAAGAAGCAGAAATCGTATCACGTCACTGATTCATGCCAACGAAAACAAAACTTCCACACAGCATCCCAAATCACGGCACCGCTTCCACCACCGATTGGGTTGGCATTTCATGCTGATCCGAAGTGGACACGCGTGTCCGCCCAGAGGGAAATCACAAAGCCCGCTACAGCACAGCGACTGATTGGTCAAAGCCAGAGCGGCGTCGAGGAGCTTACCTACCCAGCTATCAAGAGCCTCAGTACATGTTAATACTGGAATAAACAAGGGAACAAGGTGAATTTATTACACACAGAAACAGCTTATGCATGAAAACATCTTTAACATGTGAAGAGAAATGTACAAAACAAAAACCCGAAAGTGCAAAAAGAATTAAGGATGACCAGAAAAATGAAATCTACAGTCTCTCTGGCCTTCCTTCTGCCGTCCTTTCTCCAGCTACAAGACAGGGCGAGTGGATAAGCCACGCTAAGCCAATCACGTGGATTAGAGCATGAAAAAACACACCTAACCACCCACCCACTTCTCTCAGCACCCAGCAGGCACCAGTCAGCCTGGAACAACTGTTTCTAATCTGGTTTTGTTTTCCCCTCATAGTTATTGAGCTACAAGCCTCCGCTCACATTTAGAAAAAAACAGGAGTTAAAAACTCAATTTATTCATGTTCTCATAGAACCAAAAAGAAAAGATTTAAAAGTACAAACCCTCTTTTCTCTCCTCCAGGACTTCGGGGTAGAGCCTCTATTTTGATTGGTCCACAGGAGGAAGCTGCCACTGGGCCGACCACAGGAACACCAGACCAGACGCCTTTATTGGGATTAACCTGAGGGAAGAGAAACAAAAGAGAAATTATTTAGAGAATTTGTTTAACGTTTCGCTACCCTGACAGAATCAAGCCGGCTGCTCCTCACCTTGTCTTTACTCGAGCCGACTCCATTGCCTGAAGAGAAAAGTCTGAAGAAAGAAAAACGCACATTTTCAGTTTCATCTGAAACATTTGTATTCATGTATTCATTCTAAAGCTTTTAATTTGAAATCTACTGTAAGCTAATGTGAAGAGCCTTGTTTACAGATTGATGCTCTGGCCATACACACACACACTTCTGTAATAAAAAAAAGCGTCTGTGCTGGGATTAAAGCCACGCCTTGTGACTCACAGGTTAATTTAACAGAATTTACCCAAAATTTGCCACATTTGTATTCTGTGAACTAACAAATCCACTTTGCACACGTTACTCAGCAGCAGCTAACGGGTGGGGACGGATTAAACCAGCAACACAGACAACAGAACAGCCAATTATTTAAGAAATGGTGTACTTACTCCTGAGGGTTGAATTGCCCTGTAAAACACACACACACACACACACACACACACACACACACACACACACACACACACACACACACACACACACAAAACACTGTGTGAGTTTTCTGTAATCTGAGGCACGCATAGCTACTTACAAAATGTAATTATCCCGGCAAAAGCATTAATGACTCTCTTTCTTTAAGAGATGAACTGCTGACCTAATCTCAGATAACCTGCTGCACTCTGCAGGAACGTTTCTGCGGACAATCATCTCAGTTTTGCATATTTAAAGTGATGTGTCACATTCCTTTTTCATAGATAGATTCGAGCAAGCTAACCTTTGACCTTAAAGTGGGTGAAAAAAGACAAAAGCTTCTTTTAAGTTCCTGGTTTGTTTTGGTCAAACATTCGCAGAATCGCAGCTCTTTGTGTCATCGTTATTCTAATAAACTTCATTCGTCTGAGTTTGTCTTCTCACAGGGTTAATAAACGCACTAGTTTAGCTTATATAATTAGACAAACTTAACCTAAGGTGAAAGCTAAAGCTGGAATAAATAAAGCTGTGGCATTTTAGCTTTAAGCCCCGCCCACTCGACACAAAAACCTAGATGAAAAACATAAATGAATCACAGAAAATGCTTTGTAGTCGGATTATAAAACTACAACATGGTGGCGCTCATTACAGGGTATCTGCAGGTTTAAGGGAGCCAAATTTAAGACTTTTTAAGACCTTTCTTAAGGCCACTTTGACCAAATTTAAGCCATTTAAAAAATTTTAATTTAAGCTATAATTTCCAGCTATTGCCTGGAACCGGTGCTAACCACGTCGCGAACGTGGGATTAGCCATCCAGTTACCATTAAACTTGCACTTCCCCATGGCGCAATCTCCCACTAGCTTAACCAGCTAATGTGCTCATCTAAAAATAGCCCCCATTCACAACCAACTAAATGTGTACGGTTCCGCTTACGCAACATCATACACAAAAAATGCTGAACACTAACTAGAAATTCATGAAAATTTTATAGTAATAAAAGAATCTTGTTTATCGGGTCTTTGGTAATTTAAGACCTTTGGAAACTGTATTTAATGGTTATTTGTCATTTTTAAGGATTTTTAAGTCCTTAAATATGGAAAATGAAATTTAAGACGTTTTAAGGACCCGCGGATACCCTGCATTAACATTAAAAGAGGTGGAGATTTATCATCCATCTTTATACTTTTGATGGTTCTGATTATATCAGACTTTCTCCTCTGAGATGAAGAGTGTGACTAAGATGTGTATCATCACCCCGGTTCTGTAAGGTTCTTCTCGAGTAGCGTCGACTGGGTCTCCTCTCAAATGAGGCCGAGCGCCTCGCTTTACTGGCCTTGGTCGTCTGATACTCCGTCTTTCCACTGATCACAAAAACAAAACACAAGTTATTTTATCAAAAATCAGCAGCTACTTCCAGATTGATGACCTCCGCGGAACTTTGGACCCGTCCGCGCTTCTATTGACAACAAAACCCAGCAACCCCTGTGTTGAATCAACGTTACCGCTCGTGCTTATCCAGCTGGATATTGTTTAAACACACAGAGTGGCACAAGCTGGCTACTGAGGAACTATGTGTAGTATCTGACATGCTGCATTATCAAAGTCATTTGAGGTACCTGTATCTGAAGCGTGACCCCATGCGTATGAATCCAGACCGTGCAGAGTTCTTCTGAACCGGTCCTCTCAACCTAAAGAAGGTGTGGTGTTCTACTGCACACTTCCAGAGATGCTTGCAGGCTTTGGGGTGGTCCATCCTGAAGACGAAGGTGTGCTCCTGCTCTTTGCCCTGGGGAAGATGGATGTGGGTATAGAGCAGCATTTTATTCCCAAAGCACGACCATAAACTGAAAGGAATAACTTACGTATGCAAAACTCGTTTCCTCTTAGAGAGGAATTATTAGTAAAGAATGAAGAACAGATGCTGCTTCACTAACTAGCTTAGTACTCGTAGCCTGGTTAGAAGCCTGCCAAGCAGCACAGCTAGTTGCACAATTTGTGTTGGAGCCAATCCGGCGTCAGAGTCATCTGGTGGCTTGTTAAACGTTTGTAATTCAGAAAAACAACAAACAATTTGCGGGGAGATAAAATTGTATTTTCAGTTAAACTGTTACTTTTTATAACCTGGATAGCCTTCAAACATGTGTTTAAAAAAACTGCTAAAACTGCTTTGAAAAAAAATTTTTTTTAAATGAACACACACTGAAAGGATTACTGTTGAACAAAGCAGACGAGGTGGAGTTTGTTGAGTTTTATTGATGTCATTTTTGATCCATTAAGTAATAAATGTTCCACAAATTCAAAATGAAATGGGGAAAGAATTAACCATTTCTTACTGAAACAGCCAGTGAATGGTGTTCGTTTATTCTGGGAGACTCGACTTATCGTCATCCAAAGTAAATAACACAAGGGTAACCATTTGTTGCATGTTTGCTGAGTGTGAGCTGGTGCTCACCTGATCGTCATCTTCCACCACCACAAGGGTCAGTTTGCTCTTCTTGAAATCCAGACGGGTTATCTTGGGCCTTCGGAATAAATGAGAAACATTTTAAGTCATTTAGAGACATTAAAATTATTTATTTGAATGTGTTTATTATATTGTAGCCAAAACACACCAGAAAAATAGCCCGATCTTTGTTTGGCCTTCAAACACCAGAACTCCAGTGGGCGTCAAACCCAGACTGTACTCATTACCATCTCTGGCCTGAAATATACACAAAACAAGAATATGGATATTCCACTAAACTACTCGGATAAATCTACTTGACGACTCTTAAAATAGATACAAATGAGTCATTCTTCAAATCTCTAATTCTGAATAATGCAAATAAGAAGGGTGTTGTTTACCTTCACCATGTGCATGTCTACTCCGTACATTTCTAGCCACTTGGCTTTATTCAGGTAGTTAATCTCAGCTTGTGCGGGCATCTGGCCTCTGAGAAAAAAATAATAATTAAAAAAAAAAACAGGTAAAACACAAAAAAGAATTCAACCAACTGGAGGCATAAAAACGTAATGATACAACCATTAGACAAGAATATTAAGACTATAGAATAAAGTTTAAGGTTTTACTAATTGAGTGAAATGTTAACCTGCAATCCTTCCACGCATTATAAATGGCGAGCTCCATCTCCTCCGTCTGCTCTGGGATGAAACGAAATTCTGACACCAGGTCTAGGTTATGTTCTAGTGGGTCACAGTCACCTAGTTCAGCTGGAATAAAGCAAGAATAGAGTCAGCGTTTTAAAACCTTACATTTTATTTCATACGTAAGTTTAATTTGACATATTCTGGGTTTGTAGGACTTGTTTTAGTAAATAATGACCAATAACTAATGCATAAAATAAAATGTAAATAATAATATTCTAAATAAAAAATGTTGTAAAACAACTATAATTAAAGTTGTTTCTCTGAGTAATAATAACAGGACAAAGTTAAAAGAAGAAATTATTACAGGTCCACCCAAGTGGACAGCAGGATTTAGGAGGTTAATAATTCAAACACAAAAACTAAAATAATCAGTAACTATCATTTTAGTCAGTTTATTTTCAGCCAGTAGAAAATTGAAGAAAAGTTAATCAAATCCCTAAGCAACAAGAGTGAAATAGCTATTAAAAGATTTCACTTAAAATCTTGGCATTTGCATTTAAAATTCAACATGGCGGACTAAAGAGTCAGATTAAAACATGTCTTTGAAAGCTTATGGCCCCGAATGTAACTCTGGAGGGAAAAAATGGGAGAATGGAGGCAGAAAACAGAGAGGGTGTTGGATTAGGGGGCCTCTGAAGAGGACTGAACACTAATGAGCTGGCACTTACCCCTCATTGTGTGTGTGCATGTGTGTGTGTGTGTGTGTGTGTGTGTGTGTGTGTGTGTGTGTGTGTGTGTGTGTGTGTGTGTGTGTGTGTGTGTGTCCAAGAGTCTGTGCACGCAATCTCATTCCACAAATGTCTCCAGTGACTCAGACTCTTACAAGTGCTTCTGAAATGACTAAAATGACTCCAGCAGCTACCTTTTAGAAGAAAATTAACCATGTTGCACATTCTGGCTCTTTACGGGCTCCACTTTTACTCCATGTTTTGATCTAAAGTCCCTTTTTGCAGCAAAGTCAGTTTTACTGTAATTTTCTACCATGATCTTGTCTCAAAGTTTGATCTTGCAGGAAGAGTTTTTGTGCCTCAGGGACCACAGAGGCAATGATAACAGACTCTGGTCATAAAGAGCGATGTTCAAAAGAGTTAGTCAGTTCTCTCTGGTTCAAGAGAAGCAAGCAGAAACAAACTATCTGTACGTGGTAATTGTTATTTAGACCTTTCTTTGAATATTTTAATTATGGATGTCAGATATTATCGGCCTATATTAGCACCAAAATGTAATACTGGAAATGATCAGTATCGGTTTTCACTTTGTTAATGTCACAATATTTATTTGGTGATTCTGGGGAGTGTATTTTGTTAAGAAAGATTGACCTGGCTGTATTATCAGTACTAGTACATAAGCAAAAGTTGACTTGTGGTTTAGTGCAGGGGAAGTATCTATGGGGTGTGTCCTGCTTTGCCTATTCATGGTGTTGAGGTCATCTTGGGGAATTACCTAGCTGGGGGAAATGTTTGGGCTGGTGTTCCTAACGGGCACTTTGTTGGGGCTCCTGTTTTCCAAGAAGTTCCATGAAGAGGAGCTGAGAAACTCTCAGGATCAGTTCAGACTTCTCTGGGTGCGGAAAACCTAGAACTACATCCTTAGGTACTTCTTTTTGGCCTCTGTAAAAGTGGGATGTGGCTAGTTGTCATACGTGCCAGCTGACAGGTAAACCTAATCAAACAACACGTTCTCACAGCCAAAGCATCAAAAAATGGCGCTGGGTGACCAAGCGACTGCTTTGGGAGGTGATGCGCTGTGCCAGAGCGTCATTTTTCGACTGCCGTGGTAAAACGGAGGTTTCACCAAATTCTGACCTTTACCCTCTTGCTATTTAACCTTCTCCTCACCCCCATCCTTAACCCTCTTGCGCTTTCAAAACATCCTTTTCCAACACGGTTAACGGGAAGTTCAGAATGAGCAACAGGGTTAAGGTTAGGATGGGGTACGGGGAAGGTGAAAACACAAGAGGTTAGAGGTTAAATGCCGGTGAAATGTGCGTTTTACCTCAGGCATCGGAAACCAATGCTCTGGCACAGCGCGTTGCCTCCTGACTCGTTGGGAGTCCCAACGCATTGGAAACAAACGCTTGGTCACCCAGCGTCATTTTTCGATGCTTCGGGTGAGAAAATGTGTTGAATCAAAACATTCCACCTGTTCTTTTATCTCCCATTCCTGTCGTTGAACAAACTTTTCACCATCTTTGACCAGCTCAGTGGCCTTGTGGTAGAATGTCCGCCCTGAGACTGGGAGATCAGGGTTCAATTCCTGGTCGGATCATCTCAAAGACTTAGAAAAGAATGGGACCCAATGCCTCCCTGCTTGACACTCATCATTAAGGGGTTGGATTGGGGGGGTTAAACCACCAAATGGTTCTCGAGTCCGGCTGTGTCTGCAGCTCACCGCTCCCCCAGGGGATGGGTCAAATGCGGAGAACAAATTTCGCACACACATCAGTGTGTGACAACTAATGGGACTTTATCTTATTGTTGATTGTGTTGGTCCTTTTCCATGGTTGAAGTCTAGATGTACCGATCTGCTCACTGTGATGTGTCTATTGTATCTTCCTCCAATGATCGGACAGTCACAGGTGGACCATCCTATTTGTGTGGTAAATAAGTCACAGGTTCAGGGAAATTACCCTCAGAAGGAGCTGGGTGACTCAGGGAAAAGTGAGGGTATCAGAGTCTCTTCCAGGCCAGAGGAATCCTCAAAATGTCAAAAATATGACAGACTGGAGGTTTTGTCTTTGAGATTTTATTGATTATTCACACAGCTAGTCTAACATACATTGGGGCATTTAGCATAGATATTGCAGCAGTGACTGACTCGTCTTGGTTCGTGAGTGGGCGGAGGTAGCCGGAGGCACAGCAGTGCACCACATATTATTGTATCAGCTAGCATCACAGGGTACCGCATAGTCAATAGTGATGGCTGATTCAAACTCAAATGCACACCTAACCTGAAAAGGGCACTATACTAATGGTTTTAGGTTGAATATTTAAAATTTAAATAAGATAAACTAAAATGCCAAAACAATGACTACACAATCTACAGCAGTATTAGACACTGGGTGTTTCTCAATGTCAAGGAACTTCGCCTTGATGCCTTGGTCCTGCCCCGGTTGCCTAGGAGATATGTCATCAGGAACCGCCAAGGCGTGTTCCAATGTTCATGCTCTACCAAGGCCTCTGTTCTTCATTTGTTAGCCGTTTAGCTAGCTGACCAAGGATGCACGGGAGGTGCCTTGCAGTCTGGCCTTAGTCAAAAATTTCCCAGAATACTGTGCAGTAGTTTTAAAAGGATGGCAAATCAGGAGCCAGCAGCTACTTTGAGGGCAAATTTCCTGTTTAAATGTAAGTCAACTAACTGTAGCTACCGGGCTGATATCTAAAATATTGTTTTTAGATCCAAAGCAGTTATCTATGGTTGGTTAGTTGCTTAGTATTAACTCGCTTACATATTTAATTTAATCAATATATACAAACAATAAAAAGTAAAAGCTTGTTATACATTTATATTGAAACTTACACGTATAAAATACGGCTTTACCCTACGTACCATGTGTGAAATAAGTTTGTTCCATTAGACCATTTTCTTTGACCAAGGAAGGACAGTGACCTTGCAAGCAAGGCCCCTGGCCTAGCAAGACATCGCCTTGCTAGGCGCCTCGACATTGAGAAACACCCAGTCATACAGTTCATTGGCTAAAAAGTTAATTTGGGGTTGATCTTCTCTTTAAGTGACCTAAAATTATTTTCTTTATTTGATATGAGATGGGAACTTTGCATAATTGGTATGAGTGTTTTGATATTTTTTGGTTGGCCTGTATTTGTTTTTATTGTTATGGTATCTGTTATGGTTATTTTTAGTGCTCAGCACTTTGGTCAATCTTTGTGTTGTTGTAAAGTGTTTTATAAATAAATTGCTTGCTTGTGTATATCGATATCAAAAATTAAGAGTTGGACTACATCAGTGAATCGGCTATCGGTAAAAAAAAGCTGATATTGGACATCTCAACTTTTAATAGAGAAAAATAATCTATTCCAAATATTCAAATAATTATTGACAAAAAAGACTAAGATTCAAATAAACGTACTTTTCCAAGTTCCAACCTTGAAAATCTTAAAAACTAGTGATGAAAACTTGGTCCAAAAGTAAAGGACAGAATTACTCTAAGAAACATTTGTAGGTGTTTATTTGGTTAAAAAAAAATTCCTTTTATCTTAAAGAGCAAGTCACCCCCAAATCAACTTTTTTTGCTGATAAACTATATAAATGTGTGTCTAATTGGGCTGCAGACACGTGTAGTCAATGATTTAGCGCTTTAGTGCATCTTAGTTAAAATTTAAATATTCTGCCCAAAACTGTCAGTGTTGCGCTGTTGTCAGGTAAAAACTCTGCTCTGCATTTGAATTTAAATCTGCCACCGCTATTGGCTAAGAGGTTTGCTATGATGTAAACTGGTACATTATGATGTCACAATGCCGTTGTGAGCCTGTGTGTGTGTGTATTTGTTAGCGGCTCCGCCCTCTTGTTCTGCTAGGCAACAGCATTTGTTGCATTTTTTAAACATGAAGAGGGAGTGAAGTAAGTTTCTTGTAGGGGTGACTTGCTCTTTAATGAATAACATTACTGATTAATAATTTCTCAACCCACAATAAAAATTACTTTCAATCAAACACATAAATCCAAGTTAAAATAAAAAAAAATGCTGCAGAACACGAGGGAAGTGTGATTACCTTGTAACGAGAAGGCGGCCAACTGCACTGCCGTGTCAAAGGGACACTCAAGCCTAGAAATAAAAGGGACAGTCAGAGCCTAGAAAAGTAACACACACACAAAAATCCTCCATCATTACTTACAATAAATAAAAGCACAACACAAACAAATTCTGTCCTTGTTGCTTTTACCTGATTTACCCAGCATTTAGGTGACTGCTCCCTGCCCTGTGATAACTTATCGGCTTACCCTTGACTCACCTCTAAACAGTCAGACTAGATACCCACTAAGAATGTGCTGAACAAACATGACTGGTAGCCTGAGAAACACGAGCCATCATGATAACTGTTAGATGAGATACTTTTAGAGCAGAAACGTCACCTACTTCCCACTGAGGACGTCTTGCTTTAGTTGCAACACAAACAGGTATCTAAAAGAAAAAGAAAGTGATGTTAAACATAAAGATTATTTATTTTTTTAGTATTTATGTGATTAGAAGAGTTTACAATGAAAGGTGCCAGCTACTGTAGATGTTAGTGTTCACCTGGTGAGTTCCTCGTGCAGATTGTTCGGTTCAGAAGAGTAAAACTTGACTCTCATGTGAAGGCAGTATGGTGGGCCAACTAGAAACAGACCATAATGTCAACTAAAAAGCTCTGCATTGTTATTAGTAAAGTCTTTCTAAAAGTACTACCACCTTTATGTCTTATTATCCTTATTTTGATTACTTTTGCCTTATAATTTCTTTATATTTACTAAAAAGACTGTTTTGTCATATTATGGATTTTTTTGATCATCACTTACAATAGAAGTGCCTTATGAATAACTATTATTATAAGAAATTTTGTTTCCTTACATCATGTAAATTAATCTTTGCTTTATCTTATAAAGATGCAATAGACATTTTGTCATGACTACAAAAAATGTGATTTAATCATTTAAAGACTGAAGTGTAAAAAAAGTGACAATTCATCATCTAGTGTTCAAAAATAAACAATAAATCATTTTAATTTTAATATGTAATTATATAAACAGCAATGAAAAATAAAATTGGCCCTCGCCACCTGCTGATCCTCCACCAGAGGGCAGTAAACCTGTAGAGGACTGGATAAAACAGGTTTTTGATGAAGTTACTGATTTTAAAACTCCATTCTGGATGTTTTATGTCCAGGAGTGGGTTAATAAAAAGTTGCAAAGAGTTTAAAGATGACATAAATAAGATTAAGACTAAAAAAGTTTAGTCACCTTAAAGTTGTTTATGAAAGTACATTTAAGTCATAAGCTCTGTTGTATAAAAAGGAAAAAAAATACTAATGTAGTTTTATCAGATTGTTTAAAACACCAAACGTTTCTATACTGATGATAAACTTCAACAAGATGTGCATGGTGAAGTTCCTGTTTCTAAACAGAAGCTATTACAGCTGCAGGAAAAGCATTAGAGGAAGAGTTTACAGGAAAACACTCGTCTCACACACACACAGATTCACAGTTTTTGTATTCTTAACACAGAAACTGGATTTGGGCGCCTCGTGCACCTGGACATCGTTTTACTGCCTTTCACATAGAAAACTTTCACACTCAGAGAAGAAAAAAGCTGAGGAAATGTTGATGTGACACCTACTTTTTACTTGCTTTTTTATACTTTTTGTGACATCAAGCCAGTGCTGGGGAAAGAAACAGAAACAGGTTTTATTAAGAAAAATTATATCTTATTTTTACACTGTGAAACGAGAGAGAAATCTAGTTTACTATGTAACAGATGTGTTTCATATTTCCAGTTTATCCCTTCTGAGAAGCAGATAAGCCTTTATCCCTCCTAACCAGAGGGCCTGAATCTAAAGATTCTCTAACTTTTACACGCACACTGCTGTGCTGCCTGGTAATCCAAAGATGATGCTAAAGTTCTGCTCTGTGTGGTACGTTCAGGCTCTAAGGAACAAACGACGCCAACGAGAGGGAGCCGTGGTTTTGTGTAACCATGTGTAAGCAGAGACAGAAAAGATAACAGAGGAACTCGCAGCACTTTCTAGTTTCCTCTCCCCCACATTCCTTTTTTACATCCCTCCCTCCTTCCTCTCAACTTAAATATGCTCTCCACCCCTCTCCTGTCTTCATCTTTCCCTCCACCTCCCTCCTTCAGTGGCTCTCTGTGAAAAAACAGGGTCACTGGCTTAAAACTGTTTGTGTAACAGGACAGTGTAACACCCAGTGCTGACAAATCTCCCCTAACGAATCCTTTTAACACACACACAAAAACAGAAAGTCCATGTTTGAGCCTTTCAACAAACGGAGCAGAAGGTTTGAACAGAAATCAAAGCCACAGGGATAATAGCATTGTACTAAATGTTGTTAAATTGACATCTATTAAAGAACTGATTCAATTTCTACTTATTTTATCCAAATTTGGACGAGTAAATGTGCTGTGGTTGGTACCGGAACTTGTGCAGCGTCCATGAAGCGAAGTCCGAAATAGTCTTTCTCCACGATGTCCAGGTGGTACATGATCTGTTCGAAGAGTTCTTCACCTTTGGCTTTTTTCTGTCCGGTTTTAAACACAAAAACACTAATGAATAATAATAATTTATGTTGATGTTTTATTACAAAGTAAAGCACTGATGGCTGAGACTGGTTTTATTAGGGTGGGTGAATGAGGTTTTCTAGGAAAGACGTGAGAAAATGTCCACGTCTCGTTCCGAGAAGCTGAACAGGTATCGGCCTCTGATGAGGCTGTACCAGTCACTGCCTGTGCTCTGCTAGAACTGGGAAATCTCTTTTTATATGTTCACACACACACTTCACTCTCTCTCTCACACACTACCCGCCTGCTCTTCACTCAGCAGCTGTTCATGCATCGCCTTTCTCACCATTTGCATCTAGTTTTTCTTCTGTACTGAATTCATAACACATAAAAACAGGAGCTTTTGGTTTTTTTTACTTTATAAAATACCTGGAATAGAATTGAAACAACGTAATTTTTATGTGGACAGATATTTCTATTATTAACCAGACAGAAAACCATCAGAGCGATCCATGCTTGGTGAATTAGTGGACTACGAAGGAAAAATGAACCTAAAGAGACCAAATCCCTGAATAATTGAATAAACAAGTAAATACGTGGAGGATTGTACATGCTAGCTTACTTAGATTAGGGGTGTCCCGATACAACTTTTTGCAGCCTTCAGTACTGACCGATACTGACATCAATCTGATATATCAGCATAAATCATGCATACTTTTACCTATTTTGCAGCGTGGAATGTACACTCAACAAAAATATAAACGCAACACCTTTGTTTCTGCTCCGATTTTTCATGAGATGGACTTAAAGATCTAAAATTCATGCCAGATACACAATATTACCATTTCTCTCAAACATTGTTCACAAATCAGTCTAAATGTGTGATAGTGAGTGCCTGTGCTTTACTGAGATAATCCATCCCAACTCACAGGTGTGCCACATCAAGATGCTGAACCAACATCATGAGTAGTGCACAGGTGTACCTTATACTGCCCACAATAAAAGGCCACCCTGGAATAGGCAGTTTTTTTACTTTATTGGGGGTCTGGGGACTCAGAACCTGGTGTGACCACCATTTGCCTCATGCAGTGCAACACATCTTCGCATAGAGTTTATCAGATTGTCAATTGTGGCCTGTGGAATGTTGGTCCACTCCTCTTCAATGGCTGTGCGAAGTTGTTGGATATTAGCGGGAACTGGTACACGCTGTCGTATAATCCGGTCAAGCACATCCCAAACATGCTCAACGGGTGACATGTCCGGTGAGTATGCTGGCCATGCAAGAACTGGGACATTTTCAGCTTACAAGAATTGTGTACAGGTCCTTGCAACATGGGGCTGTGCATTATCTTGCTGAAACATAAGGTGATGTCCATGGATGTACGGCACAACAATGGGCCTCAGGATCTCATCACAGTATCTCTGTGCATTCAAAATGCCATCAATAAAATGCACCTGTGTTCCTTGTCCATAAAAGATGCCTGCCCATACCATAACCCCACCACCACCATGGGCCACTCAATCCACAACATTGACATCAGCAAAGCGTTCACCCACACGACCCTACGCACGCTGTCTGCCATCTGCCCTCAACAATGTAAACGAGATTCACCCGTGAAGAGAACACCTCTCCAACGTGCCAGACGCCATCGAATGTGAGCATTTGCCCACTCAAGTCTGTTACGGCGACGAGCTGGAGTCAGGTCAAGACCCTGATGAGAACGACGAGCATGCAGTTGAGCTTCCCTGAGACGGTTTCTGACGGTTTGTGCAGAAATTGTTTGCTTATGCAAACCAATTGTTTCAGCAGCTGTCTGAGTGGCTGGTCTCAGACGATCTTGGAGGTGAACCTGCTGGAAGTGGAGGTCCTGGGCTGGTGTGGTTACACGTCATCTGCAGTTGTGAGGCTGGTTGGATGTACTGCCATATGCTCTGAAACACCTTTGGAGACGGCTTATGGTGGAGAAATGAACATTCAATGCACGAACAACAGATCTGGTTGACATTCCTGCTGTCAGCATGCCAATTGCACACTCCCTCAATGCTTGTGGCATCTGGGGCATTTTGCTGTGAGACAAAACTGCACATTCCAGGGTGGCCTTTTATTGTGGGCAGTATAAGGTACACCTGTGCACTGCTCATGATGTCAGATCAGCATCTTGATGTGGCACACCTGTAAGGTGGGATGGATTATCTCAGCAAAGCAGAAGTGCTCTCTATCAACACATTTAGACTGATTTGTGAACAATGTTTGAGAGAAATGGTAATATTGTGTATCTGGAATGAATTTTAGATCTTTAAGTCCATCTCATGAAAAATCGGAGCAGAAACAAAGGTGTTGCGTTTATATTTTTGTTGAGTGTATGAAAGGCTTGATCAATTGATATTACTCAGTCAGAAAACAAGAGCCAATGACAGTAAGTATGAAAAAAATGTCAACCTTAACGGACTGCATATATTGGAGATTTTTGATGCAGTCCGATATAATCCGATAGTGTTTTTGGGCCGATACCAAATTACTTCTGATGTCGATATTGGAACGGGACATCCCCAATTTAGACTTGATATTCTGATTCTTTTTTGGGGTTTCAAAAAGGCCTCTGACCATAAAAACCCAACCCAAGATTTTATTAATCCTTGAATCAGATCAGAAAATTACAGTTTTGATCCAATCACACAACAAATACAACAGAGAGAACCCAATGGGTAGGGAGCTAAAACAGGGAAAATGCTACAGTAGAAATAAGGAACGGACTCCTTCTCATCCCAAGATATTTTGTGGCCAGCTCAGGGGGGCTGGCCCCATGCTAGCTGGCATAGTTAACAAAGAACACCGCACCCCTATGGTACCCATGGAGAGACAGTACAAAGGGTGTATTGTGTGTGTGTGTATGTGTGTGTGTACTGCACCCAAGGTCTTGTTGAAGTGCTTGCAGTATTGTCTGTTTTCTTTTTTCTGTCAGCCTGAGAGCACATAACTCGTTTCTCTCCAACATCCTGTCAAGTATTTTACCGATGAGCTAAACCGCTGTAAATCACAGGTCCATTAGACCTGTAGCACAGCAGAGCATTCAGTTGTAAAGAGTCTAGAACAAGCGGAATAAGGGATGCATTATGGGAAACCAGAATACGTTTTTACCAGTAAAGTCACAAGCATGCTTGACTTCAGTCCTCAATCAGAATTCATTTGCTTAACGTTTTATGTGGAATACAATTAAGAGAGGAAAGAAGACTTAAGTGGTGCAGAAAGAGCAGCTAGGGTGTGTGTCTGTGTGTGTGCTACCAAAAAACTAACACAGCCTTGTTTGCATTTCACCAGATACTTATAGGATGCAAAGTTTTCAGAGGAGGTCATAGATGTTATCAAAGAATTTGCATAGTTAGCTAAATTGTTCATTTTATAAATGTTTTTTTTAATTACTTGATCATTTCAAATTGTATTCCATCACCAAAAACAACCTTTTGTAGATGGAGAAGGGAAGTCGGTGGAAACAAAGACAGTTTGTCCATCAGCTGTTTCTGAAAACCGAACAAAAGGAAAAGAGCTTTCTGTCATCAGCTGTTGTAAAAATGGAAACAGCAGTGAGAAAGTGAAGTGATGATGATGACTTGGACTGAAATGATTTCCTGCTGGTTCTGAGGCTGGGCTCCAGTCCAGCAATGCTTTGGGTCAGTGACGAGATGCTTCATGCGAAACTGAACATAGTTCTAATGTGCGGCATTGTTTCATTAAGAAAAAGCTAAATATTTTTAAAAAATTATTTTATTTGTATGAAATTGCAGATAAAGCTTCCACTTTCAGTCACCCATACAGACTCTATCAACTAGCTTTTATTATGCAAGCTGTTATGGAGTGAAAGTCAAATACACTGGAAAAACTGGTGAATTAAATTCAGGCATAAAAAAGACACCAAACTCTTTTCTATTAATCTAACTGTAATTTTTACTTCATAAACATGTATTCTGGTCCTATTCCTCAACAGAGCTTCTTGCAACTTTTGTCCTGCAACATTTCTTACACAATTTTAGCTCTGAAAGCCCACATGGGGAGTAAAAAAAGCATTTGTGAACTGTTGATGCTAATTTGGGAATAATAAAAACTACAAATCTGTAGTTAAATTACAAGAACTGTAAACAGGCACAAGCCTGGAAGAGTTCTGCTGTGTGGTGGAGTTGCTAACGCTAACTGTTAGCTTCCACTGGTAAGACATTCTCTGCTGTTTCCTGGACGCTAAACCAACAACAGCCTTCTCCGTCGTAAACCAAGATGGGTGAGTCCACGAATGTTGTGACAGTGTGATGCATTTGTCAGGCTTTTCAAGTTCTACATTTTCGCCGTCTATTTTCTACCAGAAGCTAATGCAGGAGATGGGTGTAGGAGACTATTTTCATCTTCAACCTGCATGAAAATCTCAGACTGTAATTATAATCAGAAGTTATCATTTAAAACATGGGTTTTCAGTGTTTCACACCTTTGAATTGTGATTTAAATGTCAGTATTTTTCTGACATTCTCTGAAAAGACTCAAAAAACTGAAGAGAATCCTAAAAATTACAAGTTTAAAATAAAGAAAAAGACAGGATGAGGAGAGAGTCAACGTCTGCTCCGTTGTTGATGAGTGTGAGTCATGTGATGCCGTCATGTGATCATGCTCTGAAGAAAGGATCATGGACTTACAGGTGATCAGCAGCACAGTGACACACACACACACACACACACACACACACACACACACACACACACACACACACACACACACACACACACACACACACACACACACACTTACATTTCAGAGGCTTAACAGGCCTGCCCGCTGTTTTTATCATCCAGCTTATTAACGACCAATAAAGTTACTACTCTCACCCTTGTTTCTACTTTCCAGCAATTTGTCACAATTTTTTAACAGACTTGTTTTGTTTTTCTTAAATTATACGTTGACCAATAAGGACAAAGGAACAACCATTACAGCTACAAGCTAAAACAACAACATGCCAAGTTTCTTTTCTACCCAAGTTCAGTTTACAGCATCGTCCTTACCGGCAGCTCGACGCTGACATCTGTACCATCCAGCAGGGAAACGCGGCAGGTGATGATGGACTTTGCATCCCCAGCAGCAGGGATGTGCGTTGTGGCTCGCTGAGCCTCTCGTAAACGGGATTTTTCAGCATGTTTCCGCATGGAACGCCGCCCCAACGTCCTGCGCAGGAAACTCAGCATGATGGATGAGAGCGAGGGCAACAGTACCACACCTGGAAATCACAGAAGCTAATTATGCACTAGATGATGAAAACAAAATTGCTTTAATACAACTGTAAACACATATTTTGTCATTTACATTTATTTCAGGGATAATACATAAAAATGACGGCCATTTGTGCACAACTGTGCAATCCATGCTCACACATTAGTAAGCGATGAGTACATCATAGTAAATCCCTTTCAACCACAAATAAACAAGGAGAGGTGAGTCAAGTTAAGCTGCATGTTGGGTAAGAATCACATTTGTATGATAATCACCTTTAAACAGAGGCCCTGTTTGCCCTGATGAAACAGAAACCCGTCAAAGAGTAATCTAACTAACATAAGGAAAAACATTTCTGAGAATTTCAGATTTTTTGAGTAATAAACGTGGAAAGAGAACTTATAACACTCCCAATTTCTACGATTTACCTCACAAGAGCAGTGCGAGGATGCGTTTTCTGCTCTCAAATACCTTGATAATTATGGCTAATGGTAATGTTAATAAGTCTCTGGTTTACTAAACATCACATGAAGGACAAGGGAGACCCAGAATAGATCACAGTAGTTGGAATAAGACGTATGAAGTTTACAGATGAAACAGAAGCTCCATGAGAGTCGTGTCCCTTCTGTGAAACACGGTGGTGGTTGTGTCATGATTTGGGGCTGTTTAGCTACTTCAGCTGCACATGAGCTTTTAGTCACCGATGTTAAAAGACAAAATGTGACTTGTAGATGAGAAAATATATTTTTTATGATAATAAAATTGCAAGTGAAATAAAATGTACAAAATGGATGAAATAGGAAAGTAAGGAAAAGGTGGCATCTTCTTATATGTAGAAACTGGATTAAGACTCTCTAAGCTACATTTTACTGTCAGACATCGAAGGTTTAAAATACCATTATGGCTATAGCTTGCTAAAAGTATAGCAAGTAAAACACAGAAATACCTTACTCAATGTAAATGTCAGCACTAGTTTTACTGGTAACGTACATTTAAAAGCTTTTTTAACATAAAATACCAGCAATAATCAACATAATACAAACTGTCAAAATATATTATACAGTATGAAATACTTGAAGACGGGTTTTCAGACGGTTAAATCCCAAAAAAATGAGACAATAATAAAAACTGCAGATTATTCGTCGTTTGCTTTTTCGTTTTTTCAGGTTCGCGACAAAATGATCGACTACAGTTTTCTTACTACACAACATTGTTCCAAACTCAAAAACAAACAGGCAAAAACTAAAATAAGAGCGAGAAACATTTTCAATCCTAGCTTCACCTGTAACGGTCTGGGCCCAAAGTACCTGAAGAAGCAACAAGTGGGCGCTCGTTTTATTATTCGGGCTAACGGCTATAAAGTAAGCTCGCGTAAAAGACGATGCTCCGTCCCTGCGAAGGCGTCCCGAACGCTAAAACAAACACCGCGTTTAGCTCCGGAAGCTGGCACAGACTTGAATACTTACAAAAATACCTCCTTCAGGGAATTCACGGAGAAAGCACGCCAGCTTGCATTGTACTCGGCTAAACAGCAACCTTGTACATGTCCATTCCCCGCAACTTGCGTTTAATTCTTCTTGTTTCCGCCCTCTGACCACCGCTCGATCTCCGCAGGATAATATTCCTCAGACCCAACAAAAAGTAGGAGTCGAGCTCTCCTCAGGATGTGACGTCAGGACAAATCCCTAACAAAAGCTGTATTAACATTTTTAAAGCGACAGAATTCTTTTCTTTCTTTTCGTTTTACTTTTTTCAAACAAAACAATATTCACTTTGGGCAGAATCGTACTGGCAGTCTTTGTTACCCAACTTGTTTATTTATTTAGCTTTTGAGTATGACGTGATTAAACTAATATAAATCTGAAACAATAATTATTATAATACACCAGAATCATTTTAGGGCATCAAAAAGTCATATTTTGTTTATTTAAAAAAATCTGACTTTTCAATCTCAATTTGAGACCTAACCATGGGCCTAACATATCCCATTTTATTGAACAACAGCACCCTCTACTGGTTAGTTTCAGGTATATAAATAAGGCCTATTGAAAAAAAAATCTGAGTACTTTGTTTCTTTTCAGTTCTTATACAAATCCTAGCCTAGTGAACTAGACCAAATTCTTGCTTTGCAAAGTATATATTCACATATATAGTCTGGCTTGCCAGGCTACAAAACCACAACACCAGTTCACAACACACTCCTGTGTGCACGCACACACACGGACACGCACACGGTTTGATGGAAGGATTTCTATCCAGTCAGTGAGAACAGGACGTGCACATCGATTGGACGAGGTTTTTCTAGGATTGTACGTTTCAACTGTGATTAAAATTATTCTTTATTTTGAAACAAAAAAGTTCATTTTTAGATGCCATCAGTATGTGAGGTATCTCAATGTTCTCATGACAAAACTCTAACACGAGACTGTGCTCTAACCTGTCAAATAACAAGCTAAATGAAAGTCAAACATTTCAAATGGACCATGTGATAGCTGCTAACGTTGACCCTGCCCTACTTTACCTCTACATTTCAGTTCCTTTATGATCCATGTCCATCCTAGAGCTCCTCTCTGACCTTCATGCGTATTTAGAGCAGCTGATTTTTTAAGTTAGCAGAATTCATCCTTGGTAGTGGGTTCACTCACTCATTTAAAGATATCAGCCAGAGGCAAAATTCGTTTGAACAGCATGTGTAAATGTGTATTAAAACCTTAGATGAAAAAGATTTTTTGGATTTTGACGTCTGGAATTGTAAGAAAATCTGATGTTTGTGACTGGCGAGGGAAAAACAGAAACTAACTTCCGGTCTAAGCCCTGGGCAGCAGTTGACGTTTCACATGGAGCTCTGCTGAAACAGCTGTAGTAAACAACGCCTGACTCCGGTGTTTCTGCGTTAGTGTTATAGCAGAGAACAATGTGTCATCAATCAGATGTAGCTTCTGAAGCCTCTACTAGTCCATCAGATTTGTTTTTTCTCTGGGATACGGCAACGAGAACGGATGATAGACTACTGGAGAAGTTCAACCGAACTCCGACCCCGCCAGCTGGATATCACTACCAGAGGTGCAGACATGTTTTAGACCGTTTGACTCAGAAGACCTGAAACCCGATTTGGACATAGAGGAGGATTCTGTTCATCTTCAGAACCAAAATCGGTACAGTTTGTTTTACTTTTCTTAAATATTTCATTCCTGTGCTCCACTGGGAGCTCTAAGCTGACGAGTTCTCAGCTGGTCTTAGCTCCATCATGTGTCCCAATATAGTTCAGTAATCTACAGTTTTACTGCTGTGTGTATTTATTGATATAACTCTGGAAAATATTTAACTGACAATTTACCAGAATAAATCTTTCTGATGCTGGAGTAACTCCTTAGCTCAAGTCATTGTTTGCACTAATCCAGGATGTCATGGAGGTTTTAATGTTGAAATATAGAGATCATCTTTTAGATCAGGGGTGTCAAACTCAAACTCACAAGGGGCCGAAATGAAACTCTGGGACGGAGTCGAGGGCCAAACTTAATATTTTTTGAAAAAGTGACGGCAAATTTGCACGTTTTCTTTATCAACATATATGCAATTTTGAACCTTTAAATTTGGAAACAAACTTATTTCTGCATTAACACTGAATGTGGAATAACCAAATGACACACGAGCAAGTCAGTTACAAATAAAACACATCAGTGGTATTCATTACTTGTGGTATAATCAGCCTTTTTAAAATCTATTCAGGAATTATGTTTTCTTGTTTATTCATTTTTCTTATTTTTTATTCTCCTTTTTTTCTCCTGTGTCATCGCTGCTGTGACATCTAGCTTTCCCCACTGAGGAACAATAAAGGGATTTTCTATTCTATTCATCTATCTGCAGGCTTTCCACTTCCTGTTTACTGTAGGTTAAATCTTTTCTCACGGGCCAACAACTAAATGAAAATATCATTTTATCTTAAATGAAAATGCAACATCTCACCTGTTAACTTTCATGTTTTGGAGCAGAAAAAGAGCATAAAACCAACATAAGTTTGTTCCACTGGTTTACTGTGATGCTCACCTGTTCCAGCCAGATACCTGCATCATGGGGTTGATCTAAGCTGAGGAGGAGACTCCTGTTGTTTTGTTCATCTTCATCATAATATTGACAACATTAGATGACAACAGGTGCTCACATAGGTTTGTGCTGATGAACATGTCTGAGCAGCTTGACCACGTTGTTGTGTGTCGGGGGGAAACACAACAGCAGCCACAGAGCCGTGCTGGTTTGAGCGTATCGCTGCTCGCTGGAGTTATATCAGCTCTGTCTGGACGTTAGTTTGAAAACTTTCTCTTTAAGTCGTGAACACATTACTGAGCGGCTAGAATCTCCGTTTCTGGGCTTCAACGTCAGAAAACAGCTGAGTGAACTCGGAGCTGAGTGAGAGGAGTGAAGCTTGTCCGAGACAGCGGAGCTGCAGAGACACAACTACCTCTGACTGCCTCGGCGCTGAAAAAACACAAAGGAGGGGGCGCGTCTGCTCCGCGCTGGCGCCGCAAAGCATCATGGGAGTTGTAGTCTTTGCGGTAAAATCGGCCAGCGGGCCAGTTTTAATATATTTTTGATATTTATCTCACGGGCCACATAAAAATGCTCCGCGGGCCGCATCTGGCCCGCGGGCCTAGACTCTGACATATGTGTTTTAGATTATATCTGTGTGTGTGTGTGTGTGTGTGTGTGTGTGTGTGTGTGTGTGTGCGTGTGCGTGTGCACGCGAGTGTGTGTGTGCGTGTGCGTGTGCACGCGAGTGTGTGTGTGTGTGTGTGTGTGCGTGTGCGTGTGCACGAGAGTGTGTGTGTGCGTGTGCGTGTGCACGCGAGTGTGTGTGTGTGTGTGTGTGTGTGTGTGTGTGTGTGTGTGTGTGTGTGTGTGTGTGTGTGAGTGAGTGTGGTAGCTTTCCCAAAGGACTTGTTCTTTCCTTACCGGAGCTAACACGGTTAGCAGTTTTGCTGCAGTCATGCTAACGGGACTCGTCTAGAGTGCAGTTCTAGATGGATTTATAGATGTAGGTTATTATTTTAGATCAGACCTGTTATTTAAAAATGCGTGTAGGACATGGACATGTGGCCAGTGGCGGTTCTACATCGAATTACTCCCCGGGCGAGGCCCCCTTTGAGCGAAAGCCCGGCCACCAGGCGCTCGCTCACGGGCCCCAACCCCAGGCCTGGCTCCAGGGTGGGACCCCGGTAACCCTCCGGGCCGGGTACTCCGACTCTTCGTTTTAACCGCCATGAAAGATCCTTCGAACCGTTCTTTGTCTCACCCTTCACCTAAGACCAATTTGTCATGGGAGACCCTACCAGGGGCACTAAGTGCCCCAGACAACATAGCTCCTAGGATCATTAGGGCACTCAAACTCCTCCACCACGATAAGGTGACGGTTCAAGGAGGAGTAGTCACCTCGCTGGCGGGGAAGGAGCCGGAGCTTGTGGCAGAGGTTGAGCGGTACCGGCTAGATATAGTCGGACTCACCTCGACACATTGCATTGGCTCTGGAACCCGAGACCTGGAGAGGGGTTGGACACTCTACTTTGCTGGAGTTGCTCCGGGTGAGAGGCGGAGGGCTGGGGTTGGCTTTTTGTTAGCCCCGAGACTCTCTGCCTGTGTGTTGGGGTTTACCCCGGGGGACAAGAGGGTAGCTTCCTTGCGCCTTCGGGTCAGGGAACGGGTCCTGACTGTTGTTTGTGCTTATGGGCCAAATATCAGTTCAGAGTACCCACCCTTTTTGGAGTCCCTGGGACGAGTGCTAGATAGTGCTCCATCAGGGGACTCCATTGTCCTGCTGGGGGACTTCAATGCTCACGTGGGCAATGACAGCTTGACCTGGAGGGGTGTGATTGGGAGGAACGGCCCACCTAATCTGAACTCGAGCGGTGTTTTGTTATTGGACTTCTGTGCAAGCCGCAGTTTGGCCATAACGAACACCATGTTCGAACATAAGGATGCCCACCGGTACACTTGGTACCAGGGCAGCCTAGGTCACAGGTCGATGATAGATTTTGTAGTCGTATCATCTGACCTGCGGCCGTATGTTTTGGACACCCGAGTGAAGAGAGGGGCGGAGCTGTCAACTGATCACCACCTGGTGGTGAGTTGGATCAGATGGCAAGGGAACATGCCGCGTAGACCTGGCAGACCCAAACGCATAGTGAGGGTCTGCTGGGAACGCCTGGCAGAAGAACCTGTCAAGACGGTCTTCAACTCCCACCTCCGGCAGAGCTTTGACCACGTCCCGAGAGCAGTGGGGGACATTGAGTCCGAGTGGGCCTTGTTCCACTCTGCGATTGTCGAGGCGGCTGTTGCTAGCTGTGGTCGTAAGGTGGCCGGTGCCAGTCGTGGTGGCAACCCCCGTACCCGCTGGTGGACACCAGAGGTTCGGGGAGCCGTCAGGCTGAAGAAGGAGGCCTACAGGGCGTGGCTGGTCTGTGGGTCTCCGGAGGCAGCAGACAGGTACCGGATAGCCAAGCGGGGTGCAGCAGTGGCAGTTGCCGAGGCAAAATCTCGGGCGTGGGAGGAGTTTGGTGAGGCCATGGAGAAAGACTATCGATCGGCTCCAAAGAGGTTCTGGCAAACTGTCCGGCGCCTCAGGAGAGGAAGGCAGCAACTCGCTCACACTGTTTACAGTGGGGATGGGGAGCTGCTGACGTCAACTGAGGCTATAGTCGGACGGTGGAAGGAATACTTTGAGGAGCTCCTCAATCCCACCAATGCGCATTCCGAGGAGGAACCAGAGCTGGGAGGCCTGGGGATGGACTGTCTGATCTCGGGGGCAGAAGTTGCTGAGGTAGTCAAACAACTACACAGCGGCGGAGCCCCGGGGGCGGATGAGGTTCGTCCTGGGTATCTTAAGGCTATGGATGTTGTAGGGCTGTCATGGTTGACACGTCTCTACAACATTGCGTGGTCATCGGGGGCAGTTCCTAGGGAGTGGCAGACCGGGGTGGTGGTCCCCATCTTTAAGAAGGGTGACCTGAGGGTGTGTTCCAACTATAGGGGGATCACACTCCTCAGCCTCCCTGGAAAGGTCTACTCCAAGGTACTGGAGAGGAGGGTCCGATCGATAGTTGAATCTCAGATAGAGGAGGAGCAATGTGGTTTTCGTCCTGGCCGTGGAACTGTGGACCAGCTCTATACCCTTGCAAGGGTGATGGATGGGGCATGGGAGTTTGCCCAACCAATCCACATGTGCTTTGTGGATTTGGAGAAGGCTTATGACCGTGTCCCCAGGGGCACCCTGTGGGGGACGCTCCAGGAGTATGGGGTGGGTGGCTTTCTGTTAAGGGCCATTCAGTCCCTTTACCAGAGGAGCGTGAGTTTGGTCCGCATAGCCGGTAGTAAGTCGGACCTGTTCCCAGTGAGGGTTGGACTCCGCCAGGGCTGCCCTTTGTCACCGGTTCTGTTCATCACTTTTATGGACAGAATTTCTAGACGCAGCCGTGGTGTGGAGTGTGTCGAGTTTGGTGGCAGGAGAATCTCGTCTCTGCTTTTTGTGGATGATGTGGTCCTCCTAGCTTCATCCAGCTCTGACCTTCAGCTCTTGCTGGGTAGGTTCGCGGCCGAATGTGAAGCGGCTGGGATGAGGATCAGCACCTCCAAATCTGAGACCATGGTTCTCGACCGGAAAAGGGTGGCTTGCCACCTCCGGGTCGGGGGAGAGGTCCTACCTCAAGTGGAGGAGTTTAAGTATCTCGGGGTCTTGTTCACGAGTGAGGGTAGGAGGGATCGGGAGATCGACAGGCGGATTGGTTCGGCGTCTGCAGTGATGCGGACGCTGAGCCGATCTGTCGTGGGGAAGAGGGAGCTGAGCCAGAAAGCCAGGCTCTCGATTTACCGGACGATCTACGTCCCAATCCTCACCTATGGTCATGAGCTTTGGGTAATGACCGAAAGAACGAGATCGCGGATACAAGCGGCCGAAATGAGTTTCCTCCGTAGGGTGGCCGGGCTCAGCCTTAGAGATAGGGTGAGGAGCTCGGACATTCGGGAGGGACTCGGAGTAGAACCGCTGCTCCTCCGGATCGAAAGGAGCCAGTTGAGGTGGTTTGGGCATCTGGTCAGGATGCCTCCTGGACGCCTCCCCGGGGAGGTGTTTCGGGCATGTCCTGCCGGCAGAAGGCCCCCGGGTCGACCCAGGTCACGTTGGAGAGGTTACATCTCCAATCTGGTCCGGGAACGCCTTGGGATCCTGCCGGAGGAGCTGGTGGACAAGGCCGGGGAGAGGACGGCCTGGAGCTCCCTAGTTGGGATGCTGCCCCCGCGACCCGGACCCGGATAAGCGGAGGAAGACGACGACGACTATGAAGTTGTCAGAATGTAAAGCACTATACATTATAAACTGTATCAAAATATATAGAATCAAATATACAAAAACAAACAATAACTAAATATTAAGAATATATGAACATAATAGATAATAAATATTCTAAATAGCAAAAATATTTCACACGTAACAAACTAAAGATAATCACTACAGCATTGCACTTAGAATAGAAAACACAAACTAAAATCAAAACCTAACCTTGATGCAAAGTCATCAATAATGTCATCATATGAAATCTGCTTCCCTACTGAGTGATTGATACTAATCAGAGCCAGGTTAGTGAGCCGCCCCTGAAACATAGGTGACCTCAGGTATGACTTGATCAAGTTTTGAAAAGCTCCTCTCAGCTTGAGCCACAGTGACTGGCAGAGCAGTCCAAAAGTTGGGGTAGATCTCCAATAGATCTCATGATCCATAATATTTTAGAATTGCCTCTGAAATTGTAATTTAAACTTACATATAAAAAAACTGTAGACTACCAAAAATGTCAACTTTTACAGAACAAACCAGGTAAAAAATAATCAGTGCAGCCATCTGCAATAAATAAACAGTTAGTGGTGACTGGGGTGTTTTCTTCTGCTTGTACAGTTGTTTTATTTATTATTATGTGAACATGATCAACTTGTGTTTGTTGTTCAGGCAGGCCGCAGGCTGCAGTGAGCATTTAACAAATCCTAGTTTGAATCAGTAAAAAACGATTCAAGGACTTTTTTCAAACCATTTGAATATTCGTTTCAATATTTCAGCCCTATTAGCTCTGTTAGCAATTAGTTGACCGCATTTAACCGTTAAAATCCCAGTTAACTGGTTCAAAAAATTGAAAACATGCATCATGAGAGCTACATACCTTTATCTTTCTCCTCTTTTTTCTTTTTTTCCCCCTGAATCGGGCACCTGGTGGTTTTAGCCTTTTTATGTTCATCTCTTCAGTTTGGCTCCTGACTCAGTAAGTTTCCTTTAGTCAGGACTAAACTATTTGACCTTGATGGGGGGGTGACCACAAAATCGTTTTGTTTTTCCTTTTTTTATTCGGCCATTTCACACAATTCAGAGAAACCTGAAAGAATGATAGGCCTGTGTTTATGATATTATGAATGAAATATGGAAGAACATCAAGATGTGATTGACTTTAGCCATGTTAATACAGTTGATTCAGCCCCTGCACGCTCATTCATTTGGGAAAGACGCAGAGGTGAATTCCCCCGCCGCACCCCTCCCCTTCCTGTTCTTCATAGACACACGGTGCACGTGAACGTTCTCAGTCAGCAGGAGCGCCTGCAGCTGCAGGGGGCGCCAACTTGCTGTTTCCAATCCAGACACTGTCATATGACAGATAATAGAAAACCTCGGTGCGGCGCAGATTTCCTTTTTTTTTTTTTTACTCCGCGCTTGTGCGCCCCTTTTGTGTCATGAAAAAATGCCGCCCCGGGCAACTGCCCTGTCTGCCCGTGCCTAAAACCGCTACTGCATGTGGCTCAGACCTTTGCTGCATAGTTCTGAAACCCAAGTTTTTCATTTTTATTTGTAGTTTTTAGTGGTCGAAGGTTGCAATAATAGCTTACTGCCTATTTGTTATTATTTCTCTTCAAATTATTCTGGTGAGTGCTGGTGCTGCTGTAACAAGTGAATTTCCCCACTGTGGGATCAATAAATCTATTCTATTCTATTATATTATATTATATTCTATATTAACAATCGCTTTCTGCTATGATTAATAATGTATCTTCCTTCAGTGCATGTAACAACTCTGGGGTGGTTTTTGATTTAAAAAAAATTCATAAACAAGTTGACTCATGAGTGAAGTAGTTTTCATACCTCCAGATTTTAGCTAAACTTAAGCTCAGCTTTCAGCAGATGAGTCCAACAGGTTCCAGCTGAGAGCTGTTTTTATGTTTTGGTAACAATGACCAGCACAAATCATCACTTTGGAAAAGTCACACCAGGTAATCTAGAAATCTGATGGAGGACATGCAAGTGAAACTGGAAAAAATGTAGATATTGTGTAAAAGTCCATTTATTTCAGTAATTCAACTTAGACTGAGAGACCAGGAGCGAGCCGCCCCGATTATGTTGCCATGACATGTCGAGATGTGCAGCAAAACATGAAGTTACGCGTCACGCTGACGTCACTCAGAAAACTCAGAAGATTCAGAAGTAAGTAAGTAAAAAAATAAATAAAATGAATAAATAATAAATTCAATCAAAAATAACCCCCACCCACCCACTATCTCTCTCCCATGCTTATTTCTCAGTGTGGTCTCAGGGAGCTGCTACAGAACTCCATCAGTCAGTCCATCACGGGGACACGGGGACAGTCTAAGATCTTCTAGTCGTGGGCTGGTGTTGAAACTCCCACACCCGTTTTTCACACAACAGGAGATGTTTTAGAGCACTGGTCCCAGGTGGATGAATAGAATAGAACATTAATGTCAGTGGGGAAATTCATTTGCTAGAGCAGCACAAACACTTACAAGAAAAAGGAAAATTAATAAGATTAGAGGTAAACACACAAAGGCAGTACGCTATTATAGTAACCTTCAACGACTAAAAACAATGAATAAAAAAACTGGGTTTCCAGAACTATGCAGCAGGGACACAAACATACTACATCCGGTAATAAAATCATCTCTATGTTCTTTTTAACAACAGCTGATTTATGTATAATGGTTTTAACTAGATTTTGGCTGTATGACTTTATGTTTTATCTATTTTATTTTTGCTTTTATGTCCTTAATTTCATCTATAGTGCCTTGAGATTTATTGTGAAGCACTGTCAGTTTTTTAAATCCTGTACGAATAAATTTTAACACACGTGTCTCACTCCATGCTGCACGTGCTTGCATCTGACTGGGCGCCATTAATGAGCAGTGAAAATGCAGACAGCGCCTCACTGACCAGTGCGAGCCAGGGAGAGGAAATATCAGAGATGAAGATGTGAGGTGCATGGGTGTAATTTTAATGAGATCAAAACTGGTTTTATTACAGATGTTTCGTTTTCTTTCAGAACCATTAGACTGTCAATATTTTAGGTGCAGTACCACCAAATGGCCACAGGAGGGGGCGACATTGGTCCAACAGACGGTTTACATTGACCTGTAACACCGTGGTTAAGACAACTGACTTCATCTGCCTGATTTCATGTTCCTGATATTTTCTAATTAAAGTTGATCTGTTTGGTCAGTCTTGTTTTCTCTACTTCCTGGACTCAGCGCCAGAAACGATTTTCCACTCCTTTTACGTAACGTAGAAGCAAGCCCTTGTTGCCATGGTGACCTGCCGCATGCTACGCTAAATACCGTTCGCCCTCTGCTGCTTTTGCTGCGTGTGCACAAAGTTCACGTGTTTGCCTTCACGTGCTTCATTGAGCTCGTATTTACAGGTAGGACTGACATTTCTATTCTTTAGTGTTTAAAAGTGTTTCATTAGAACCTGCAGAAGCAGCTAAACGTTCTTTCTGTCCCAACTGGACCGGACCGGACCCTCTGGAGACAGAAACCCGACACAAGACGGTCACAGCGTTGACGCATGTCTGACAGCACTTGTAGCACCAGTAGAAGACGTATCGTAGTACCAGCAGACGCAAAGTAGCGCGCGCGCACCAGTACATTTGTAATCGTCTGCACGCACGGAAGCGCAGGTGGCGCGATGACGTCACAAAGCCTTTATGACTAACGCGTCTGCAGCATGGACATATACATGTAGGTCTGCAGTCAGTGGTCAGTCAGTATCAGACTTGCTTTGAAGAAGGTGGTTGGACGGATTGTTGCTCTCAGAAAACTTGTTGGTTTTGTGTAAACAACATCTTTTAACAGCTTCCTTCAGAGAAATCTGGTGCATTTGGTGAATATTTATAGCTAAATTATTCACTGCTCGAAAATCACAGAGTGCAAAATGGTCTTTGTTCTCTCAAACAGCCAACCAGCTTTCCAGTCAGGGCTAAGGTCCTCTGAGCTACAGTCGTTTCACAAACGACGCAGATATGAACTTCTGGCTAGCTACAGAGGAACTAGCTTTGCAGAAACACAAAAACTGTGTCTGTCTGCATCAAAACCTGACAAGTCTCGTCAGATTCAGCCCTTTGAGGAACCAAGTGTCTTTTTCAAGACAGCCGCGTCTGTGGACACCAGTGGAGGTTTAACATCCATCTCCAGCAAAAACTCCTCTGTTTTACGGGCTAATCGACAAGACCAAAGATATAAAATGCTGGCAAGGTACCGAGGAATTTCCTTAGTGGAGAAAAGACAGATGTCCTCTGTCCAACTCCAGGATACTCCTCGCATTCAGCTGTTGGGGAAAAGAAAGCGTTCGAGTGACGGAGGTCACGAGAACTCTGATTTCCCCAGCGCTGCTAAAGGGCCGAGGCTGTCAGAAGGCGCACCTCAGCAGAAACGTCCCACTATGATCCGCCTCAAAGGTCGTAGGAAAGAGACGGATTCAGGACCCAAAAGTGTCTCCGGACCCCCCAAAACTGCATCTACCATCAAGTCTGAGCAGCCTCGAACTCCAGTAATCTGGATTATTGGATCCAGTTACATCAGACGGGGTGAAGAGGCGGCTCAGCGGCAGTTTGGGACAAACTTTGGACTCAGAGCTAAGGTCCAATGGTTTGGCAAAGGAGGCATGCGCTGGGATGGTGTCCTTCCCAGGTTTTACTCCGAGGCTCCCACACACGGCCCTCCAGACATTCTGGTCGTCCACGCTGGAGGAAACGATCTGGGTCTCGTTTCCCCGGTGGAACTGGCTTCTCAGATCCAAAAGGATTTGTCCCACCTCCATAAGGACTTTCCGGAGATGAGAATAGCCTTTTCCGCCATCAACGAACGGCAGTCGTGGAGATACGGGCGACCAGGAAGAATTAACAACAACAGAAAACAGGTTAATTCTTTACTGAGGAGGGCCGTTAGGAGCTTTGGGGGCCTGGTCATCGAGCATCCTGAGCTCAGGTTCTTCAACAACGCCCTTTTTCTCCCAGACAGAGTGCATTTTAGTAAGAGAGGAAACAGCTTGTTTCTGGGCAGCATTCACTCTGTTCTGGAGAAGATTCTGGCTCAGAGGTGTAACACCTAAATCTGTTACGCCTTAAAAAGATAACAGCTGACAGAAAAGGGCAAATGGACACGCTTCTCATCCGGCACGTGTGTGAATCAATCGTTGGATTAGGACTCCTGAAGAGCCAACAACTGTCACGCTGAGCAGGAGGAGGTCGGACCCAAAACGCAGAAGCCCAGAATGACTCGAGGCAAGAGCGGTTGAAAAAAGGTCAAATCCTTTTATTAAGGTGGCAACAAGAATGACTTAGATGCAGGAATCAAATCCAGAAAACTGAAAGCCAAAAAAACACAAAAGCTCAATAATGAGCACAAAGACTAGAACCTGACGAGGGAACAAAACAATGCTGACTCACACCGATGGACCGACAAACACCGAGGGACAAGACAGGACTTTTAAACACAGAGCGAAGTGATCAGAGGAACAGGTGACAGGTGTGAGTGATCTGGAGGGAAGGCAGGTGCATTCAGTAAACTAAATGTGGAAAGAACTAAGCAGGAGAACCTGGAGGAGAACAGGAGGAGGCCGGGGACAGAGGGACACAGAACATGACAACAACTGTCTTTTTAAAGACAAAACTAAACAAAAAACATGAAAAAGACGAACTTAAAGTTCAGAAAGCATCTGAATAAAAAACCAAAAAAAAAAAAAAAAACCAACTAACTCTGCCAGGGTTTCCCTTTTGGGTCACTTCTGCCGGTCCCAAGCCCGGATTAAAGAGGAGGGGTTGGATTATAACACAGAACTAAATCCACAGTAGTTATTTTACTCTTAAGAAATAAAATGAAGGCAGGTTATGACATATACAAATATATTTAGTAAACATTTACAGTTTCTAATCAAACATGTCAAATATAAAACTGTTTATTATACAATACAGTACAAACCCAGTTGCATCAGGGCAGCCGACTCTCACCAGAAATGAGCTCGACTAACTGCCGACAATGCGGACCGAGCTCTGACGCCAGTCGTACAGGGTCCTAACAGCCCGTATCAGAGGGCCTGGTACCCCATCCTCCTGAAGTACCCCCCAGAGGGTACGGGCTGTTAAGACCCTGTACCCTACCCTGTACCCGACAGGTCCTGTTCTTGACTGGACCTGTAGTCACCTCAACATCTGATGCTGTACAAAAGGAGGAGGACTGAAACTTCAGCAGCGAGCTCTGAAGAAGACTGCAGTAGTAGTTGAATGTGTTAAAGAAGAATGGTGGTGAAGATGACCTCCATCCTACAAAACCCCTCCTACCCACTCAGTGTGTAACCCCTCAGTTTAAGCTGTACTGGCATGATCCTGGTACACAATAACACCAATGCAATATTCAGTATGTGTTCAATATCCGTGCAATACCGGATTTACATGGTATGTCTGTGTCCCTTACAGCATGCTGCATAGTTCTGGAACCCAAGTTTTTCATTTTTATTTGTAGTTTTTAGTGGTCGAAGGTTACAACAATAGCTTACTGCCTATTTGTTATTATTTCTCTTCAAATTATTCTGGTGAGTGCTGGTGCTGCTGTAACAAGTGAATTTCCCCACTGTGGGATCAATAAAGTCTCTTCTATTCTATTCTATTCTATTCTATTCTATTCTATTGTATTCTATTCTATATTAACAATCGCTTTCTGCTATGATTAATAATGTATCTTCCTTCAGTGCATGTAACAACTCTGGGGTGGTTTTTCATTTAAAAAATTCATAAACAAGTTGACTCATGAGTCAAGTAGTTTTCATACCTCCAGATTTTAGCTAAACTTAAGCTCAGCTTTCAGCAGATGAGTCCAACAGGTTCCAGCTGAGAGCTGTTTTTATGTTTTGGTAACAATGACCAGCACAAATCATCACTTTGGAAAAGTAACACCAGGTAATCTAGAAATCTGGTGGAGGACATGCAAGTGAAACTGGAAAAAATGTAGATATTGTGTAAAAGTCCATCTATTTCAGTAATTCAACTTAGACTGACAGACCAGGAGCGAGCCGCCCCGATTATGTTGCCATGACATGTCGAGATGTGCAGCAAAACACGAAGTTACGCGTCACGCTGACGTCACTCAGAAAACTCAGAAGATTCAAAAGTAAGTAAGTAAATAAAAAAAATAATAAAATGAATAAATAATAAATTCAATCAAAAATAACCCCCACCCACCCACTATCTCTCTCCCATGCTTATTTCTCAGTGTGGTCTCAGGGAGCTGCTACAGAACTCCATCAGTCAGTCCATCACGGGGACACGGGGACAGTCTAAGATCTTCTAGTCGTGGGCTGGTGTTGAAGCTCCCACACCCGTTTTTCACACAACAGGAGATGTTTTAGAGCACTGGTCCCAGGTGGATGAATAGAATAGAACATTAATGTCAGTGGGGAAATTAATTTGCTAGAGCAGCACAATCACTTACAGAAAAGAAAAAGGAAAATTAATAAGATTAGAGGTAAACACACAAAGGCAGTACGCTATTATAGTAACCTTCAACCACTAAAAACAACGAATAAAAAAACTGGGTTTCCAGAACTATGCAGCAGGGACACAAACATACTACATCCGGTAATAAAATCATCTCTATGTTCTTTTTAACAGCAGCTGATTTATGTATAATGGTTTAAACTAGATTTTGGCTATATGACTTTATGTTTTATCTATTTTATTTTTGCTTTTATGTCCTTAATTTCATCTATAGTGCCTTAAGATTTATTGTGAAGCACAGTCAGTTTTTTAAATCCTGTACAAATAAATTTTAAAGGCCCAATGTGTGATATTTCATCTTATAAGTTATCAAATTTCTTGTATCACATTCTCAAATTTGTTTTTTTTAATGATAATTCAAACAAGCATTTATTCTAAGCATTATTATTAGCTTTATATTTTAATATTTTAGACAAAAGAAGCAGACCGGTGCTCCATATGGCATGCGCCATCTTAAAATACAGTGACCTTTTAGGGACATACAACATATTAAGCTTCGCATTTGATGTTTGCGTTTTTAAATGATGTAACCTCAAAGAAACAGCAGGGGGCAGAAGTGCGCCTTGTAAGCATGCAGTCTGACAAAGTAACTAAGAAGAAGAAGAAACTAGCACCGTACTTCTAGCGATGGAGGATCACACATATTCTACAAGCAAACTTGAGAAACGGGATAGTTTGAAAGCGCTTGAAAGCGCCGATCTTCTAGACTTTATTGCAGCTCTGCCTCTTCCTCTTGTGCGTGGGACGTTGCGGCTGGTTTGAGCAAATTCGGCTCCTTCATCTTGGGATGCTTGCCCTGCTTCTGTCGCATGTCTAACACCTCTGCCTCTCTGTGCGCTGGCACACGTCTGTCCTCTCCCTCTTCCTCTCCCTCTTCCTCGCCCTCTTCCTCTCCCTCGTCCTCTGTCTGTCTTCACTGATGAACCATCGGATGATATCTGACTCTGTTTACGGAGAGAAAACAATTACAGACTACACTACCTTGTATATTTCCAAAATGGCAAATAGAAATATAACATTTCTCAAATAAAATGAACAAAATATTGTCATTTTTTGTAGTCAGAAGTCATCACTAACTAGCTGCCGTTCGCTATTAGCAAACATAACTGACATAAAAAAGTTTTTCTTATTCAAAACCTATTTAGATTAAATTAATAAAATAAGTTAGATGAAAACAACTAACCTGTTCGCTGACTTGAAAGCTGGAATTAGATGATGACATGCTGCCGTTTACAGCAACACGATTTTGTATTGTATTTGTTATATTTGTTAATAAAGTTTTAAATAATGATTAAAAAAAACCCTTTTTGATCCTCGGGGGCTCCAATAGCTGCAATACCGACTCTAAACTGCGTGGTGCTAAAGAGTCGGATCTTTTTACTATGATTTCTGTGAATTTCACACACGGGGCCTTTAACACACGTGTCTCACTCCATGCTGCACGTACTTGCATCTGACTGGGCGCCATTAATGAGCAGTGAAAATGCAGACAGCGCCTCACTGACCAGTGCGAGCCAGGGAGAGGAAATATCAGAGATGAAGATGTTAGGTGCATGGGTGTAATTTTAATGAGATCAAAACTGGTTTTATTACAGATGTTTCGTTTTCTTTCAGAACCATTAGAATAATGTCAATATTTTAGGTGCAGTACCACCAAACGGCCACAGGAGGGGATGACATTGGTCCAACAGACGTTTACATTGACCTGTAACACCGTGGTTAAGACAACTGACGTCATCTGCCTGATTTCATGTTCCTGATATTTTCTAATTAAAGTTGATCTGTTTGGTCAGTCTTGTTTTCTCTACTTCCTGGATTCAGCGCCAGAAACGATTTTCCACTCCTTTTACGTAACGTAGAAGCAAGCCCGTGTTGCCATGGTGACCTGCCGCATGCTACGCTAAATACCGTTCGCCCTCTGCTGTTTTTGCTGCGTGTGCACAAAGTTCACGTGTTTACCTTCACGTGCTTCATTGAGCTCGTATTTACAGGTAGGACTGACATTTCTATTCTTTAGTGTTTAAAAGTGTTTCATTAGAACCTGCAGAAGCAGCTAAACGTTCTTTCTGTCCCAACTGGACCGGGCCGGACCCTCTGGAGACAGAAACCCAACACAAGACGGCCACAGCGTTGACGCAGCATGTCTGACAGCACTTGTAGCACCAGTAGAAGACGTATCGTAGTCCCAGCAGACGTAAAGTAGCGCGCGCGCGCACCAGTACATTTGTAATCGTCTGCACGCACGGAAGCGCAGGTGGCGCGATGACGTCACAAAGCCTTTATGACTGACGCTGGCAGCATGGACATATACATGTAGGTCTGCAGTCAGTGGTCAGTCAGTATCAGACTTGCTTTGAAGAAGGTGGTTGGACGGATTGTTGCTCTCAGAAAACTTGTTGGTTTTGTGTAAACAACTTCTTTTAACAGCTTCCTTCAGAGAAATCTGGTGCATTTGGTGAATATTTATAGCTAAATTATTCACTGCTCGAAAATCACGGAGTGCAAAATGGTCTTTGTTCTCTCAAACAGCCAACCAGCTTTCCAGTCAGGGCTAAGGTCCTCTGAGCTACAGTCGTTTCACAAACGACGCAGATATGAACTTCTGGCTAGCTACAGAGGAACTAGCTTTGCAGAAACACAAAAACTGTGTCTGTCTGCATCAAAACCTGACAAGTCTCGTCAGATTCAGCCCTTTGAGGAACCAAGTGTCTTTTTCAAGACAGCCGCGTCTGTGGACACCAGTGGAGGTTTAACATCCATCTCCAGCAAAAACTCCTCTGTTTTACGGGCTAATCGACAAGACCAAAGATATAAAACGCTGGCAAGGTACCGAGGAATTTCCTTAGTGGAGAAAAGACAGATGTCCTCTGTCCAACTCCAGGATACTCCTCGCATTCAGCTGTTGGGGAAAAGAAAGCGTTCGAGTGACGGAGGTCACGAGAACTCTGACTTCCCCAGCGCTGCTAAAGGGCCGAGGCTGTCAGAAGGCGCACCTCAGCAGAAACGTCCCACTATGATCCGCCTCAAAGGTCGTAGGAAAGGGACGGATTCAGGACCCAAAAGTGTCTCCGGACCCCCCAAAACTGCATCTACCATCAAGTCTGAGCAGCCTCGAACTCCAGTAATCTGGATTATTGGATCCAGTTACATCAGACGGGGTGAAGAGGCGGCTCAGCGGCAGTTTGGGACAAACTTTGGACCCAGAGCTAAGGTCCAATGGTTTGGCAAAGGAGGCATGCGCTGGGATGGTGTCCTTCCCAGGTTTTACTCCGAGGCTCCCACACACGGTCCTCCAGATATTCTGGTCGTCCACGCTGGAGGAAACGATCTGGGTCTCGTTTCCCCGGTGGAACTGGCTTCTCAGATCCAAAAGGATTTGTCCCACCTCCATAAGGACTTTCCGGAGATGAGAATAGCCTTTTCCGCCATCAACGAACGGCAGTCGTGGAGATACGGGCGACCAGGAAGAATTAACAACAACAGAAAAAAGGTTAATTCTTTACTGAGGAGGGCCGTTAGGAGCTTTGGGGGCCTGGTCATCGAGCATCCTGAGCTCAGGTTCTTCAACAACGCCCTTTTTCTCCCAGACAGAGTGCATTTTAGTAAGAGAGGAAACAGCTTGTTTCTGGGCAGCATTCACTCTGTTCTGGAGAAGATTCTGGCTCAGAGGTGTAACACCTAAATCTGTTACGCCTTAAAAAGATAACAGCTGACAGAAAAGGGCAAATGGACACGCTTCTCATCCGGCACGTGTGTGAATCAACCGTTGGATTAGGACTCCTGAAGAGCCAACAACTGTCACGCTGAGCAGGAGGAGGTGGGACCCAAAACGCAGAAGCCCAGAATGACTCGAGGCAAGAGCGGTTGGAAAAAGGTCAAATCCTTTTATTAAGGTGGCATCAAGAATGACTTAGATGCAGGAATCAAATCCAGAAAACTGAAAGCCAAAAAAACACAAAAGCTCAATAATGAGCACAAAGACTAGAACCTGACGAGGGAACAAAACAACGCTGACTCACAACGATGGACCGACAAACACCGAGGGACAAGACAGGACTTTTAAACACAGAGCGAGGTGATCAGAGCAACAGGTGACAGGTGTGAGTGATCTGGAGGGAAGGCAGGTGCATTCAGTAAACTAAATGTGGAAAGAACTAAGCAGGAGAACCTGGAGGAGAACAGGAGCAGGCCGGGGACAGAGGGACACAGAGCATGACAACAACTGTCTTTTTAAAGACAAAACTAAACAAAAAACATGAAAAAGACGAACTTAAAGTTCAGAAAGCATCTGAATAAAAAACCAAAAAAAAAAAAAAAAAAACCAGCTAACTCTGCCAGGGTTTCCCTTTTGGGTCACTTCTGCCGGTCCCAAGCCCGGATTAAAGAGGAGGGGTTGGATTATAACACAGAACTAAATCCACAGTAGAGTGATTTTACTCTTAAGAAATAAAATGAAGGCAGGTTATGACATATACAAATATATTTAGTAAACATTTACAGTTTCTAATCAAACATGTCAAATATAAAACTGTTTATTATACAATACAGTACAAACCCAGTTGCATCAGGGCAGCCGACTCTCACCAGAAATGAGCTCGACTAACTGCCGACAATGCGGACCGAGCTCTGACGCCAGTCGTACAGGGTCCTAACAGCCCGTATCAGAGGGCCTGGTACCCCATCCTCCTGAAGTACCCCCCAGAGGGTACGGGCTGTTTAGACCCTGTACCCTACCCTGTACCCTACAGGTCCTGTTCTTGACTGGACCTGTAGTCACCTCAACATCTGATGCTGTACAAAAGGAGGAGGACTGAAACTTCAGCAGCGAGCTCTGAAGAAGACTGCAGTAGTAGTTGAATGTGTTAAAGAAGAATGGTGGTGAAGATGACCTCCATCCTACAAAACCCCTCCTACCCACTCAGTGTATAACCCCTCAGTTTAAGATGTACTGGCATGATCCTGGTACACAATAACACCAATGCAATATTCAGTATGTGTTCAATATTCGTGCAATACCGGATTTACATTCAATTCAATTCAATTCAAAAATACTTTATTAATCCCAGAGGGAAAATTATTGCTGTAGTAGCTCAGACTAATAATAATAATCAAGTCATCAAGGAGTTATTGTATATTACAATGGCTGTTGGCAGGAAGGATCTCCAGTAGCGGTCAGTGTTGCAGCCAAACTGAAGAAGCCTCTGACTGAAGACACTCTTCCGTTGTTGGACAGTCTTGTGAAGAGAATGCTCAGGGTTGTCCATACATGGTATGTCTGTGTCCCTTACAGCATGCTGCATAGTTCTGGAACCCAAGTTTTTCATTTTTATTTGTAGTTTTTAGTGGTCAAAGGTTACAATAATAGCTTACTGCCTATTTGTTATTATTTCTCTTCAAATTAGGAGCTGTCTACTTTTAAGACTAGGCTTAAAACATTTTTATTTGATAGGGCCTATGGTTAAAATCTGATGTTAGCCTAAATCTGGACAAGTGGGGAAGTACAGGGAGGTGGAGTGTACAGTCGGTAAAGATGGCTCTCCCTTGCCCTGACTCCAACATGCCTACATCTAAATAGGATAGATTATCCAGAGTTATCTCTGTAGTTATGCTGCTATAGGCTTAGACTGCTGGAGGATACACTGACCACTTTTCACACTCTATTGCTTTCTTCTACAGTCTGCTCTTTAACTGTATTATTTTGTCCAATTTCAGCTGTTAACTTTATTTTCTCTGTAAGTGTTTACTCCCCAGAAGAAGTGACAATGACGTTCTGCTGAGCTGTGGTGGCCTCATGGAGGGGGCCATCGACTAGCACACTGCTGCTAACCACTAAAATATTCTCCTTCTCCTGATAGAGGCGGCTGAGGTCATTTGGGGTACAGGGAGCGCTTTTAAAGAGCTTCTATGACTCTGTGGTAGCATCTGTCATTTTTTACAGCGTGGTATGTTGGAGCAGCAGTTTATTGGCAGCTGAGAGGAAGAGGTTGGATAAACTCATCAGGAAGGCCAGCTCTGTTCTAGGATGCACCCTAGACCCAGTGCAGGTGGTGGGAGACAGAAGGTCTCTGGCCAAAATAACATCTCTGATGGACAGAGTCTCCCACCCCATGCATGTAAATGTTGCTGAACTGCAGAGCTCCTTTAGTGACAGACTGCTGCATCCTAGATGCATGAAGGAGCGTTTCCGAAGGTCCTTCCTCCCTGCAGCTGTTAGACTGTACAATCAGAACTGCTCCCAAAAAAAACAGTTGTCGGCATCAGTGCTGTAATAACTTCTACAATTATAACTTACACATTACTTTTTCTCAGCTTATACATGCAATAATTTATTGAAGGCTACATGTCTACTTTTTAATGAACGGGTAAAAAATAAACAATCTGCACTCTTTTAATCATCTTAAACTTTTAAAACTATTTTAACATCTTCAGTATCCTGCTATGCTTACACATTATGTGTGCGCTTATATAAACAACTGTATTGTACTCTGCTCTGGTAACTATTGTCCATGATGTAAATATGTAATAACTGTGCTTCTGTTCTGTGTCCTGCATTGTTTGTATATGTGTGATGTTGCTGCTGACACAACCAAATTTCCCCTTGTGGGACTATTAAAGGATTATTATTAAAGGATTATTCTATTCTATTCTATTCTTCTAATGGCTTTTTGCTTTCCTTGACGTTGGATGTGCTAATACTAGTTTATCCATTTATTTATAGATCCACTAGGATAAATACAATAAAGTTTATCTTTCACCAAATACAATATTTACTAAGACATCACAATATAACTGTAGACACATTACTTGTCCGTGTGTGTTTGTGTTTGTGTGTGTGTGTGTGTGTGTGTGTGTGTGTGTGTGTGTGTGTGTGTGTGTGTACGTGTCTGCTCTGTCTTCTTGATCCCCAGTGAGTCGTGGAGGATGGCTGTGTAACGTGAGGAAATATGGGTTTTCTGTGCAAAAGGTCATTTGACTCGGCTGGGTCAAAGAGCTGGGTCGCTGAGAACTTTCACCCACAGATTGAGACCTTTGCAGACATGAAGTCTGCAAGAGTCTGCTGGAAACCATAACATCTGCCACCTGCAGCTTCGTGCCAGAAGATGTTGTTCCCACAGAAGATGTTGTTCCCATAAATGTAGTCATAACAAGTCTTAAAACTTTCTTTTCTTGATTTTAATGTTAAAGAATAATCATTATCATTTTGCTCATTATAAATGTGTTTTAATCAAGTGAATGATTCTTATGCTTTGGGTAATTATAATGGATTAATGAATCCATACTTAATTAGATAATGTTTGAGGATGTTTGTTACCGACCTTCACACACACACACTCAAGCACACCCACACTCAAACACACCCACACACAGATTCTCACAGTAAACTCCAAAACACATTCGCTGACGCACACGTTTGCTTTGAGAAGAGAAAGGCTTTTGGTACGTTTCAGTCTTATGATTCAGTTCGTGCTTGACAACGAAAGAGAGAGGACGTGTGAACAACCGCTAACGGGGGAACGGAGCCCACCGGCTCCTTTCCCCCCCCCCCCCCCCCCCCCCTCACGCTGTTCCTGCCAAGCCAGACAGGACAGCTGAATTGCAACTGCTAACGCAGACTCGTCCAGAGTCTTTGATTTCTGAGTGTATTAAACTTAAGAAAGCGCATCGACAAAACGCTTTATCATCACGTGTACCGAGGTCATCTCCTGGACCGGGTCGCAGCACGCCTTCGTCTTCTCTGCCAGCCGAGGTGTCACCCCTGGATGAAACATCGTCCTTTGACGTCCCGGGTCCAAGAGGAGGGTCCGATTTTCGGTGAGACAGAACACGAGAGATAGCGTTGATGCATCTTTTCCAACAAAACCTAAGTTTATTCAAACCATCACTTTTCACTCAGACACCTGTTTCTTCCTGAAGCAATATCAGATGCACACACACGCATTCATCTCACCTCATGTTCAATTCTCACTACACTTTGCACACACGCATCCATAATCACATCATATCACTCTCAATCTTCAGCACCTCCAACAGAAGGTCTATTTTGAGCAAGTTTACAATATCAACTGTTAAAGATTGTCCCACAAAGTTGCCAGTGTTTATTGTGATTTCCTGTTTGTCAATTTCAAAATCATTAGTTTAATTTGAAGAATTAAAACTGTTAATTGTCAAACTTGTTTCTTCATTGAACTGAAACACAGACCCACGGATATTATCGACAGTTTATCGATGAAAACAACCTTTGAGTCTTCTTAAAACTATACAATTTGGTTATTAATTTAATCAAATTAATATCACAAATTACAATGTAGAATGGTTCCTCTTTCATAAAAGAGCATAAATCTCACGCTACAGTTGCTTATACTGAGCCAGGATTCTCTGGAGGTTTCTTCCTGTTAAAAGGGAGTTTTCCTCTCCACTGTCGCTTTATGCTTGCTTGGTATGAGGATTGCTGTATAGTCACTGACACACTAGTCAGTGACTTGATGCAATTTGCTGGGTTCCTTATATAGGAAACATTATTTCTGATTGGCTTAATGAACTGACCTGAATTGGAATTTTTATTATGTGAAGTGCCTTGAGACGACTCTTGTCGTGATTTGGCGCTATAAACTTGAATTGAATTGAATTGAATTGAATTGAATTATTCTGGTGAGTGCTGGTGCTGCTGTAACAAGTGAATTTCCCCACTGTGGGATCAATAAAGTCTCCACCTGGGACCAGTGCTCTGAAACATCTCCTGTTAATCCAGCCCCACAGATTGTGGAAAATGATCTCCCCTTTAAATTATCTGGTAGCAGTTTTAAATACTTAGGGGTGAATATTTGCAAACAGTTATCTGCTATTTTCAAGACTAATTTTTTACCTCTGACAGAACAAATTAAATCAGACTTGGAAAGGTGGAAGAACTTGCACTTATCCATTGCAGGCAGGATAAACTGCATAAAAATGAATGTACTCCCACGCTTTTTATATCTCTTCCAGAGCCTGCCAATCTATCTACCAAAAGCATTCTTTAATAAGATCAACAAGTTGTTCTCCTCCTTTATATGGAAGAATGGGGTTCCCAGGGTCAGGCGTGGGTTTCTAGAAAGGGATAGGTCAGGTGGCGGACTCGCACTCCCAAACGTGAGAAGTTATTATTGGGCAGCCAACATTCAAAAGGTTATCCTCTGGATCCAACAACCTACACTGAGTTGGTGTGAACTAGAAGCTGGTTCATGCACTTCGACTTCCCTGTTAGCACTAATTACATCTAAGTTACCCATTCCGACATCTAAATACACGGATAACCCTATTGTTATCACGACATTAAAGATCTGGTCTCAATTTAGGCTCACTTGTGGTTATAAAGAGGCCTCTAATCTTAGTCCCATTTGTAGAAATCATCTCTTCCCTGCCTCGGGGGTGGATGCTACCTTCCTCATATGGCGTAGGTTGGGCCTAATACTTAAGGGATCTTTACACTAGTAATACTTTTAGCAGTTTTACAGAACTTTGTAAAATGTTTGATCTTCCACAGTCACACCTTTTTCGTTACTTCCAGATCCGTAACTATGCCAAGATGAATAATCCAATCTTTCCAAATGCCCCCCCAAATACAGTAATCGACTCGCTCCTGGATATCCCCGTACTCCAGAGGGGTCTAATTTCTAAAATATATAATTTCATATCTCAACTATCAGAGACCGCATTAGATGAGATCAGAAAAGTTTGGGGAGATGAATTGGGGAGTCCATTGAATGATGATGAGTGGCAGAAGGCCCTAGCGAGAGTAAACGGGAGCACATCTTGTGTAAGAATGAGCTTGATACAATTTAAAGTAATTCATCGCATCTACTTTACTAACTCTAAACTCTCTAAAATATACACCAATGTTAGTGACAAGTGTAACAGATGTAACTTATCTCCCGCAAACATGACACATATGTTTTGGTCCTGTCCTCGACTTCATGACTTCTGGAAAACTATTTTTAATCATATGTCCCGATTTTTCAATCTTACATTGTTGCCGAATGCGAGGACTGCGATATTTGGGTTAATGCCAAATCCTGACAACTTCAGAAAATCTATAAGAGATGTCATTGCCTTTGCGTCCCTATCATAGAGGTCCCTATTGGCGCGGAGAAGAATCCTGCTAAGCTGGAAATCACCGCTTGCCCCTACTGCTTCTGCTTGGCTGAGAGACCTCATGATGTTTATTAACTTGGAAAAAATCTAGTATAGTGTAATCGGATCAACTGAGAGTTTTGAGACAATTTGGAAATTACAGTTGGAATACATGAGATCTTTGAAGACACTGGAATGAGAATAACCGCCGCTTTGAGTTCAAGGTTGGGAACTTACCCCCACCCCCCCACCCCCCCACCCCTCCCACCCCCCACCCCTTTTGTCGTGGTGTGGCTGTCGGCGGGTCTGTTTTCGTGCTGTTTTTTTATCTTCTTTTTATTTTTATTTTTTTTAATTATTGTTTTTTTAATTTATTTATTTATTTAATTTATTTGTTTATTTACGTATTTTCTCTTTTTGTATGGGTGCTTATATAAGATATGTTCCAGCATGGGCGTAGTTCCACTGCCCGAAAATCCAATTACAAATACACTACCTCTCTCTCCCTTTTATATGTCAAAATCCCTTGGAAATTGAATGGGGAAGGGGAGGAGCAAGGGAAAAGGGGGTAAGGAAAAAGGAAAAAGAAAAATGTAACCCTTCCATATAACTGTACTTTGTAAATGTGAAAAATCAATAAACATATTAAAAAAAAATCTCCTGTTGTGTGAAAAACGGGTGTGGGAGCTTCAACACCAGCCCACGACTAGAAGATCTTAGACTGTCTCCGTGTCCCCGTGATGGACTGACTGATGGAGTTCTGTAGCAGCTCCCTGAGACCACACTGAGAAATAAGCATGGGAGAGAGATAGTGGGTGGGTGGGGGTTATTTTGATTGAATTTATTATTTATTCATTTTATTTTTTTTTATTTACTTACTTACTTTTGAATCTTCTGAGTTTTCTGAGTGACGTCAGCGTGACGCGTAACTTCGTGTTTTGCTGCACATCTCGACATGTCATGGCAACATAATCGGGGTGGCTCGCTCCTGGTCTGTCAGTCTAAGTTGAATTACTGAAATAGATGGACTTTTACACAATATCTACATTTTTCCAGTTTCACTTGCATGTCCTCCATCAGATTTCTAGATTACCTGGTGTTACTTTTCCAAAGTGATGATTTGTGCTGGTCATTGTTACCAAAACATAAAAACAGCTCTCAGCTGGAACCTGTTGGACTCATCTGCTGAAAGCTGAGCTTAACTTTAGCTAAAATCTGGAGGTATGAAAACTACTTCACTCATGAGTCAACTTGTTTATGAATTTTTAAAAAAATCAAAAACCACCCCAGAGTTGTTACATGCACTGAAGGAAGATACATTATTAATCATAGCAGAAAGTGATTGTTAATATAGAATAGAATAGAATAGAATAGAATAGAATAGAATAGAATAGAATAGAATAGAATAGGAGACTTTATTGATCCCAAAGTGGGGAAATTCACTTGTTACAGGAGCACCAGCACTCACCAGAATAATTTGAAGAGAGATAATAACAAATAGGCAGTAAGCTATTGTTGTAACCTTCGACCACTAAAAACTACAAATAAAAATGAAAAACTTGGGTTCCAGAACTATGCAGCATGCTGTAAGGGACACAGACATACCGTGTAAATCCGGTATTGCACGAATATTGAACACATACTGAATATTGCATTGGTGTTATTGTGTACCAGGATCATGCCAGTACAGCTTAAACTGAGGGGTTATACACTGAGTGGGTAGGAGGGGTTTTGTAGGATGGAGGTCATCTTCACCACCATTCTTCTTTAACACATTCAACTACTACTGCAGTCTTCTTCAGAGCTCGCTGCTGAAGTTTCAGTCCTCCTCCTTTTGTACAGCATCAGATGTTGAGGTGACTACAGGTCCAGTCAAGAACAGGACCTGTAGGGTACAGGGTAGGGTACAGGGTCTTAACAGCCCGTACCCTCTGGGGGGTACTTCAGGAGGATGGGGTACCAGGCCCTCTGATACGGGCTGTTAGGACCCTGTACGACTGGCGTCAGAGCTCGGTCCGCATTGTCGGCAGTTAGTCGAGCTCATTTCTGGTGAGAGTCGGCTGCCCTGATGCAACTGGGTTTGTACTGTATTGTATAATAAACAGTTTTATATTTGACATGTTTGATTAGAAACTATAAATGTTTACTAAATATATTTGTATATGTCATAACCTGCCTTCATTTTATTTCTTAAGAGTAAAATCACTACTGTGGATTTAGTTCTGTGTTATAATCCAACCCCTCCTCTTTAATCCGGGCTTGGGACCGGCAGAAGTGACCCAAAAGGGAAACCCTGGCAGAGTTAGTTGGTTTTTTTTTTTTTTTTTTTTTTGGTTTTTTATTCAGATGCTTTCTGAACTTTAAGTTCGTCTTTTTCATGTTTTTTGTTTAGTTTTGTCTTTAAAAAGACAGTTGTTGTCATGTTCTGTGTCCCTCTGTCCCCGGCCTCCTCCTGTTCTCCTCCAGGTTCTCCTGCTTAGTTCTTTCCACATTTAGTTTACTGAATGCACCTGCCTTCCCTCCAGATCACTCACACCTGTCACCTGTTGCTCTGATCACCTCGCTCTGTGTTTAAAAGTCCTGTCTTGTCCCTCAGTGTTTATCGGTCCATCGTTGTGAGTCAGCGTTGTTTTGTTCCCTCGTCAGGTTCTAGTCTTTGTGCTCATTATTGAGCTTTTGTGTTTTTTTGGCTTTCAGTTTTCTGGATTTGATTCCTGCATCTAAGTCATTCTTGTTGCCACCTTAATAAAAGGATTTGACCTTTTTTCAACCGCTCTTGCCTCGAGTCATTCTGGGCTTCTGCGTTTTGGGTCCCACCTCCTCCTGCTCAGCGTGACAGTTGTTGGCTCTTCAGGAGTTCTGATCCAACGGTTGATTCACACACGTGCCGGATGAGAAGCGTGTCCATTTGCCCTTTTCTGTCAGCTGTTATCTTTTTAAGGCGTAACAGATTTAGGTGTTACACCTCTGAGCCAGAATCTTCTCCAGAACAGAGTGAATGCTGCCCAGAAACAAGCTGTTTCCTCTCTTACTAAAATGCACTCTGTCTGGGAGAAAAAGGGCGTTGTTGAAGAACCTGAGCTCAGGATGCTCGATGACCAGGCCCCCAAAGCTCCTAACGGCCCTCCTCAGTAAAGAATTAACCTGTTTTCTGTTGCTGTTAATTCTTCCTGGTCGCCCGTATCTCCACGACTGCCGTTCGTTGATGGCGGAAAAGGCTATTCTCATCTCCGGAAAGTCCTTATGGAGGTGGGACAAATCCTTTTGGATCTGAGAAGCCAGTTCCACCGGGGAAACGAGACCCAGATCGTTTCCTCCAGCGTGGACGACCAGAATATCTGGAGGACCGTGTGTGGGAGCCTCGGAGTAAAACCTGGGAAGGACACCATCCCAGCGCATGCCTCCTTTGCCAAACCATTGGACCTTAGCTCTGAGTCCAAAGTTTGTCCCAAACTGCCGCTGAGCCTCCTCTTCACCCCGTCTGATGTAACTGGATCCAATAATCCAGATTACTGGAGTTCGAGGCTGCTCAGACTTGATGGTAGATGCAGTTTTTGGGGGTTCGGAGACACTTTTGGGTCCTGGATCTGTCTCTTTCCTACGACCTTTGAGGCGGATCATAGTGGGACGTTTCTGCTGAGGTGTGCCTTCTGACAGCCTCGGCCCTTTAGCAGCGCTGGGGAAATCAGAGTTCTCGTGACCTCCGTCACTCGAACGCTTTCTTTTCCCCAACAGCTGAATGCGAGGAGTATCCTGGAGTTGGACAGAGGACATCTGTCTTTTCTCCACTAAGGAAATTCCTCGGTACCTTGCCAGCGTTTTATATCTTTGGTCTTGTCGATTAGCCCGTAAAACAGAGGAGTTTTTGCTGGAGATGGATGTTAAACCTCCACTGGTGTCCACAAGCGCGGCTGTCTTGAAAAAGACACTTGGTTCCTCAAAGGGCTGAATCTGACGAGACTTGTCAGGTTTTGATGCAGACAGACACAGTTTTTGTGTTTCTGCAAAGCTAGTTCCTCTGTAGCTAGCCAGAAGTTCATATCTGCGTCGTTTGTGAAACGACTGTAGCTCAGAGGACCTTAGCCCTGACTGGAAAGCTGGTTGGCTGTTTGAGAGAACAAAGACCATTTTGCACTCCGTGATTTTCGAGCAGTGAATAATTTAGCTATAAATATTCACCAAATGCACCAGATTTCTCTGAAGGAAGCTGTTAAAAGACGTTGTTTACACAAAACCAACAAGTTTTCTGAGAGCAACAATCCGTCCAACCACCTTCTTCAAAGCAAGTCTGATACTGACTGACCACTGACTGCAGACCTACATGTATATGTCCATGCTGCAGACGCGTTAGTCATAAAGGCTTTGTGACGTCATCGCGCCACCTGCGCTTCCGTGCGTGCAGACGATTACAAATGTACTGGTGCGCGCGCGCTACTTTGCGTTTGCTGGTACTACGATACGTCTTCTACTGGTGCTACAAGTGCTGTCAGACATGCTGCGTCAACGCTGTGGCCGTCTTGTGTCGGGTTTCTGTCTCCAGAGGGTCCGGCCCGGTCCAGTTGGGACAGAAAGAACGTTTAGCTGCTTCTGCAGGTTCTAATGAAACACTTTTAAACACTAAAGACTAGAAATGTCAGTCCTACCTGTAAATACGAGCTCAATGAAGCACGTGAAGGTAAACACGTGAACTTTGTGCACATGCAGCAAAAAACAGTAGAGGGCGAACGGTATTTAGCGTAGCACGCGGCAGGTCACCATGGCAACAAGGGCTTGCTTCTACGTTACGTAAAAGGAGTGGAAAATCGTTTCTGGCGCTGAATCCAGGAAGTAGAGAAAACAAGACTGACCAAACAGATCAACTTTAATTAGAAAATATCAGGAACATGAAATCAGGCAGATGGAGTCAGTTGTCTTAACCACGGTGTTACAGGTCAATGTAAACCGTCTGTTGGACCAATGTTGCCCTCTTGTGGCTTTTTGGTGGTACTGCACTATTGACATTAGTCTAATGGTTCTGAAAGAAAACGAAACATCTGTAATAAAACCAGTTTTGATCTAATTAAAATTACACCCATGCACCTAACATCTTCATCTCTGTCATTTCCTCTCCCTGGCTCGCACTGGTCAGTGAGGCGCTGTCTGCATTTTCACTGCAGACAGCGCCTGCTCATGCACCATGGAGTGAGACACGTGTGTTAAAATTTATTTGTACAGGATTTAAAAAGCTGACTGTGCCTCACAATAAATCTTAAGGCACTATAGATGAAATTAAGGACATAAAAGCAAAAATAAAATAGATAAAACAAAAATCCAGTTTATTTTGAAATTCCAATAGAGTTTCTTGTTCTTCGGGGGATAACTTATCTGGACAAATAGATGACATCTGTGTTATTTTAGAAATCACCTTTTCTTCTTCATAACGTTTGCATTTTGCTAGCTCACTACAGTATTTTCTAAAAAAAAAATTCCAGCTTCAAACTTTAGAAGTTCCCATTTACTCCCATATACCTTTTCAGCCTGGGCCTCATTCCAAAATGCGTGTATTAGTTCCTTAACCTTGGTTTTTACTATGTCATGACACAAGATGGAGCTGTTGAGTTTCCAGTATGCATTATGGCGTGTTGTGGAAGAAGGAAGTAAAGAAATGCTAATTTGGATGGCCTTGTGGTCAGTCAAAGGGGTCGAGAGGATGTCAACCTTGACATATTCCTCGAGATTATTTGAAACTAACCAAAAATCTATTCTTGATTGTCTGGATCTTGTTTTATTACCCCAGGTAAAAATTCTGTCATGTGGGTATTTTTTCCTCCAAATATCTATTAGATCAAATATTTGCATTATTGATTTTGGGTATATATTAGCGTTAGACAGAGGACCTGCGGCCACCTATCCATGGTGTTGTCCAAAGTGACATTAAAATCACCTCCTATTACTAGATAAGCATGAGGGAATTTAGCCAACCAATAACAAATAGTCTTTTCTACGATTGTAAGCAAATTGTTATTATCACTTGTCGAGTTATATCCATAAATGTTAATTAGAATGAAGTTGTAAGTATATATTTCCAGAATCTGACATATATAGTGACCATTATCATCACAGTCAGTATGTATTATTTTACCAGTAAAAGTGTTTTTAAGAGTACAAACTCCAGCAGACCTTTGTGTAGCATGTGAGAAAAAGGTCTCATTCCCCCACTGAGATTTCCAAAAGCAGACATCATCATCACCTGTATGAGTTTCCTGAGAAAAACAAAAATCAGTTTTGCATTGTTTCCCAAACAAAAATAAAGCTTTTCGTTTCAAGTTATCCCTTAGACCCAAGGACGTAATTTTCACTTTAGAAGTGGGGGGGACACGGGGGGGGGGGGGGGGGGTATGTTCTAATGGGAAACAGGCTTCAACACAAATGGTTGTTTTCTGCTTGGTCCTAGAGCTCAAGCAGTGTCAATTTAATATAGCGTAATATTGTTTTTGAATGGTAAAAAGTGCAGGGGTCAAAACCTGACTTTGGAAAAAGTGGGGGGGACATGTCCCCCCTGTCCCCCCCAAAATTACGTTCATGCTTAGACCCCTGGCGTTGAGAGAAACTATGGATAACGACAAATCTGTTTTATTAAGATGAACTTTAACTTGCCGATCGCACAGTTCTTACCCTATATGAAGGATTGATACGAGAACAGCATCAAAATAAGGTATAAGAGCATGTAAATGCAACATAAATGCACGGCATATGAGCCAACAGTCACTTGCAGACCTTAAGGCAAATTGTCTGGGGGAACATGGAGCAAGTGTGGAGAGTTGTGGTAGCCAAGCTCCTCAACTCAGGCTGGAGGAAAAATCTCCTTTTTCTCAATAAAAGCACGGCCTCCTACAAAGTATGCGATTTTCCCCGCCTTGCGTGCCTCACTCAGTAGCGGCCAGAGTTTCAGCCTTGCTTCCCTATCAGCTTTGCAGAGATCTTCCGCGAAGCGTAGACCGTTCCCTCGAAGGTAGGATGAGTTTTTCGCTGCAGCCCACACCGCAGCTCTTTGCACCCGTGAGGAAAACTGTATGATGATGCCTCTGGTGGCGCTCGGTTTCTTCACCCCGACCCGGTGGACTGTGTCGATGACGTCTGGGAGTCGTTCAGCATCTGATGGCAGCAGCTCCTGGCAGATACGGGTCACCTCTTTCCGCACATCTTTTTCTTCCACCCTCTCAGACACTCCGTGTAACTAAATTCCAGCGCCTCGAATATGGGTGTATTTTTAATTTGATCAAAACTGGTTTTATTACAGTTGTTTCGTTTTCTGTTAGAACCATTTGAATAATGTCAATATTTTAGGTGCAGTACCACCAAACGGCCACAAGAGGGAAATATTAGTCCAACAGACGTTTACATTGACCTGTAACACCGTGGTTAAGACAACTGGCGTCATCTGCCTGATTTCATGTTCCTGATATTTTCTAATTAAAGTTGATCTGTTTGGTCAGTCTTGTTTTCTCTACTTCCTGGATTCAGCGCCAGAAACGATTTTCCACTCCTTTTACGTAACGTAGAAGCAAGCCCTTGTTGCCATGGTGACCTGCCGCGTGCTACGCTAAATACCGTTCGCCTTCTACTGTTTTTGCGGCGTGTGCACAAAGTTCACGTGTTTACCTTCACGTGCTTCATTGAGCTCGTATTTACAGGTAGGACTGACATTTCTAGTCTTTAGTGTTTAAAAGTATTTCATTAGAACCTGCAGAAGCAGCTAAACGTTCTTTCTGTCCCAACTGGACCGGACCGGACCCTCTGGAGACAGAAACCCGACACAAGACGGTCACAGCGTTGACGCATGTCTGACAGCACTTGTGGCACCAGTAGAAGACGTATCGTAGTACCAGCAGACGTAAAGTAGCATCATTTAGATAATCCTGTACCCATAATCTGCCTCATTTTATAATTTTGTGGTAAGTGACTAAAAATAAAGCAACATAACTCGTTCATATATTCTATGGTAGATTCTGAGGTCTCTAATGTTGCCTAACCTCACTTTTACAGTGTGGAAAAGCAAGGTGAGCTGTAGCCACTTCTCCATGCTTTGACAGGCAAGCTTTAATCGTTCAGAATCAAGCTTATGGACGTGTCCAAAGCACTGAAAAACCAACGATTCCAGAAAGAGATGAGCAACCGAGGACAAAGTTTTCTTTTTTTATGACACAAGTAAGAGTAAACCAAGGATGTAATACGATAAAACACTTCCCATCATCTGCGGTTCATTATATACACACTAGCTGTTATAGATCCAAATAAAACAAAACTTTTTAAAAGAGCAGTTCTGATTCACACCGCATTTGTGTCACATTTGAATCGTTCAAAGGGAAAAAACAAACAAAAATAAAAACGTCTTTCTGCTCACAAATGATTTTCCCTTTTATTTTAAAGATTTTTTTTCATATACAACATTATATTTACAAGGTCTAGTATTATTTACACAAAATGAACAAGTGGCACTGTGTAATTAGGAGTTGTTTTCTTTGTTCTTTACAGATGTATCGTTTCCCCCCAAAAACACAAATGATAAGTTAAAAATAAAACAATGCTCTATGTCCCTAAATTTACTTGTGTTGTCATCTTCAGTAGAACCACCTGCTGCTCGGTCGTTGACAAAGTGCTGTCCTTTCCCTACCAAATTTAAAACGATACTTATACACATTAAAAATACAGCAAATCCACATCGGAGCCCCTTCTACTGTCGATCAATACCCTAAACCGTACCAATTCTGCATCAACAGCAAAACGTTTTAGCATGCAGAGTGCAGATGGAGACTCACTTTCATTGCAGGGGCAATTTTTTAAATTAAGATTTACTTTCTGCATTTGCTCATTTGATTTGTGTACCTTCGATTATCACACGTTAAATCTGCACGTCGCCTTTATTTGAATTTGCCAGCCCAAACTAATTAAAAACCCGTTAGTTGCTGACTAATTAGGCTCAGTTTAAAAACAAGCTGTGCTTTTGTACCCATGACACTCCCGCTTGGATGTGTCATTTGCCTGCGGGCCATGCACCGAGAGTGGGATCCATGTGCACGGATCCAAAACAGAGGCATTAGTGGGAAAGATAATGAAGGGAATGGACGTGTGGGCTGTGGAGAGATGACTGAAGGATGTTGGGCTTATTTAAGAAGCGTGACACAATAGGACAAAAAGATTAAGAAGGTAAATAAAAGGAAAGCAAAGTAGCACTTCTGTGCAGAGTGGCAAGAAAAGGACCTTTTTGTGGCACGAGCTTTCATTCCAGTTTACAGACAAGCAGGTTTTAAATCAAACAACTAAAATTAAACACGTGTTGCTGAGAAAAGGAAAACTGGAGGTAGAGTTCACATCCGCTCACGCACACACAGCAGGAGGGATTTCCAGCAGAACCGACGGGTACCAACGCGGCGAAGCGGATACGATGCTGAGGAAACACAAACTAGTTTCCTGGCAAATAAATCCAACTTAGTGGGAATTTTTACGCATAACCTGGATCAACGGATGAAGCTTTAAAGTTTAAGATCAGTTTTGATTAATTCATGGAAAGAAACAAACTTCTGATCATCTACCCTCAAAATGCCGCCACAGTGACTCATGCAAAGATGATGATTTGGATTGCAAAATATAAAACAGATCAACGTAGAATCACACTAATTAGAAGAGGATTTCTCACACGAGGCCGAGTTTTGCGGTTATCTGGCTCAAAGACACCCCAGCAGGGAGTGTCTGGGAATACAACCAAGCTGATCTCAGCCTTTAGATTAGAGCCAAGCTGTGTGTTTCTCAGTTCCGTCGTGATAAACTGCGCTTAATAACTGAATCGTTTGCAAAAGTGGAACGACAGCCTTAAGGACTGCACATGTCGATCGCCGCACCAGGATGGATGTTTGCGTGATTGTGAGGACAAAGACGGAGAAAGCAGCCAGCTGTTCACAGCACTGAACAAGAGGTGAGAAGGTGCTTGCAGCTGTCCGCCAGTCGGTGCGCTCTGTCGGAAACGTAGACGGGAAAAGGAGAAAGGTCAAACCAGATAGGATCAATGTTGTTTTTCCCCCACATAAAACAAAATTAAAAGAAAAAGTAGAAGAGAAGTAACACTGTTTGACTACCTAAGATTTAATCAGGAAAGCATGAAGCTCAAGACTCGTACAAACAAACAAAACATACAGCTTTTCATCTTTTTTGTTCAGTGGACAGGGTCGGACACAAACTAAAACACAATAAATACTCTTTCTGAGGAACAAAACATAAGATCTTTTACTTTATCAGCTAAAAGGACACTAAAAAGGCAGGTCCGTGTGGCAGACTCGCTCAGAAGGGGACAGGGCGACCCGTTGGGTAAAAAAAAAAAAAAAAAAAAAAAGAGGGGCGAGGAAGCAGCTCCTCCCCTTCATATTTATGGCACTGCAGCGATTCCCCATCCACATTTTAATTCTCTTGTACTTCTTACTTTGTTTTTTTACTCCTTACCCTGATCGTACAACACCCCATAATAGTACCTATTCAACAGCTGGAGCTCTCGTGTTTTGACTTGATCCTGTTCAGCGTTTTCATGTTCGTCCTTTTATCGTTTTTGTGTCAGTGTAAAGTGCAACAGTGCTTTTGTTTTCTCTTCCTGGTTACCCCTGACGACAGATGTGAGGTCAGACGTCGGCAGGAGGCGGTTCAGGTTTAGGATCAAGATCTGGGTCGGGTTCAGGGTTCGCGCTGGTCTCACTCGTCATGCTGGTGGCACTCGCAATGCTAGGCTCCTCCTCCTCCTCTTCCTCTGTTACTTCTCCCACATCCAACACCTCCACTTCCTCATCGTCATCATCCTCTTCATCCAGTCCTTCCTCCAGCATGTCCACCACGGACGATGCTTCCTCTTCCTCCGCCGCTGCCGTCTCTTCTCCATCTTCTCCTGCTGTCTGCTGCTCCTCCTCGTCCTTCTCATCACCCCGCTTCTCTCTCTGCTGGTAGACAGCGGTGTTGTGCGGTTTGAATAAGCCTTCCTCGTACACTCTCAGGATCGCCTCGCACACAAAGCGATACTGGCTCTGGTGGGGTCACAAGAACAGAAAAATGGTAAATGGCCTGTATTTGATATAGCGCCTTCTAGAGCCCTGGAGCCCCCCAAGGCGCTTTACAACACAATCAGTCATTCATCCATTCACACACACATTCACACACTGGTGGGGATGAGCTACGATGTAGCCACAGCTGGCCTGGGGCGCGCTGACAGAGGCGAGGCTGCCGAGCACGGGCGTCACCGGTCCCTCCGACCACCACCAGCAGGCAACGTGGGTTAAGTGTCTTGCCCAATGACACAACGACAGCGACAGACGGAGCGGGGCTCGAACCTGCAACCTTCCGATTACGGGGCGAGCACTTAACTCCTGTGCCACCGTCGCCCCGAAAAAGAACATTGTAGGTGTTGATCTGACGCAGCGCTGATCCAGAGGAGTCTACTTACAGGTGTTTGGATCATCATGGCTCTCTGATCTCTCATGGTCCGGACTATATCTAGAGGATACACAGGCTGACCGCACTCCATTAGACACAAGGCCGTCTCCATGGTGATTAGGACCCCTGTCCGGCCAATCCCAGCACTAGGTAAAACAACAAGCATGGAAAGAAAGTGGGTGAGGGAAACAAAAAACCTAAAACAGCTCTGAATTCAAACGCTTATGTTTGAGTACCTGCAGTGCACGACCATCGGCTGGTCCTGTCCGGCCCGTTTGCTCCGCACCAGAGCCACAAAGTCCAAGAAGTCAGTGGAGTCATCGGGAACACCGTGGTCTGGCCATGCCAGGTACTGAAGCTGCGTAAGCTCTCTCTGCTGGTCGCTCTGATAAACATAGAACAAAATGACCACAAGACAGTTAATCCCCTTTACTAAAAATCTGTTTAAAGGCATTCTAAGCAGCTTTTTCATATTTTTAAATCGTTTTCTTGAGCAGCATGTGCTAAAATGATCCTTTACAGGGTTAATGAAACGTCACTCAGACCCCCATCGCCCCCTGTGGCCAGAATACCGCACTTGCAACTTCAGAGCAGCGGGCTGATCCCCGTTAGTCTTAGTAAAGTGGAGCTGACATGCCTGGCGCTGGAGTCTGATTCCAGCACCTTTCCTGCATGTTTTAGATAATTAACTCAGCTGATTTATTTGATTTAGAGACATTTCAGCTGTTAGGTTAAGGTGTTAAAAAGACAAACGCACAGCGGGCAGATTCGTTTCTATTTCAGTGTTGCTACAGTGTGTTAAAACATACTCTAGGGGTGCTAAAGGCAAGACAAAACTGCTTAATTTATCTTTAAATCAGTGAAGTTGCGATCAAGGAGGGAGAGACTTGGGTGGAATGTTGTCATGGTAACCATAATAAGCCACCAGCACCAGCTTTAACATTTCTGTTGAGCTACTATTGACCCTTTGCACGTGACGTCACGCCACTCATGTGACCGCCCCCTTCGCCATGATGGATGGCAAAAAGACCGTTTACACCCGTAGAAACTCCAGTGAAGCTAGTCAAAACAAGCCAGTTTGTAGCCTTTTATCTCTTTTATTTAGGTGATTTGACAGTGAAATGGTTTTAGCTTGCAGCGTGGTTGGCTGCACTAAGAGACAAAGACATAAACTCAACTCGTTTTCTCTTTTTAATAACTTTGATGGAGACTGAGGACGGAGATGAACTGCAGCGATCAATCAATCAAGCGGACTAGCAGGCCTCAGATTAGCAGCGATCATGTTTTTACCAGGTAAGATTAACTTTAATTTATTTTACGAGGAAGACGGGGATATGGATAAATGTGATGTGTTTATACTAGTTATTGATAATCCTGATGGATGGGTATTTCACCACGGAGGCTGCTCTCAGTCCACTGTAGTGTAAAGCGAGACAATTGTGAACAATATTAAAGCTCTGATGTACGATTACGTGTGTTAAAATTGCGTTATTTATTTATATGAGCGTCGGCGTTCAGAGATCTTCTCATTCCGGTGTGAGAGCAGCAGCTGAACCCGGTGACACCACCAGCAACAGAAGCTGGTAGAGATCCGGACTTTTTAACAATCAGCTTTGGTGTAAAGTGAAACGCTGTTTATAACATAATGTTATAAATCTAGAGGGGTGAATTTAGGCAAAGCCAGCAACATGTTTACATCGGTGAACAGCTGCAGAGAGAACGTAAGCTAACGTTGGTACGCTAGTTAGCATGCCGCTCTCTATGAGCCCCGCTAGATGCGCTCCTTCTTCTGATACCTGAACTGAGCATGAACTAGTGGAAGGAATGCTGGAGGAGTTTTTTTTTTGTTTTTGATCGCGAAAACAATTTCAGGCTCTACTTTTCCCTTTGTTTAGTACTCGTGTCGCTCACTGTTTACATGCTTTTGCCGTCTAGCATGGTGGACCCACGTGATTAGGTGGCGTCGGTGCAAAGGGTCGATAGTTTGGACTTCTAGATTAGTTTCTTATTGAGTGCGTTCCACTGGTGATTCACTCATATATTAACACCATACATTATCAAAACAATTATTTTATCCATAAAAATAAATGTTCATGTTTTATAAAGAACACAAATTCATTTGTGATGTTAAAACACAACTTTGGTTCTTCTACAGCAAACCATTACTGGAGAATGTGTGGTTGTGTAGACTTCAGACCATCGAGAGGATAATCAATGATTCTGCTGTATTTCATATCATCATCATCATCATCATCTTTATTTGTATAGCGCTTTAAAAAACACAGCCATACGGCCGACCAAAGTGCTGAACAGTCACACAATAATAAAAATATAACACGTGAAACAATAAAATACAACCAAAAATACAATAAAACAAACCAAAAATAACAATAAAGAGTTACCAATAAAACCAACGGAAACATGTCCTCTAAGTATAGTAAAGTAATAAAGCCCATCCAGCAGCTAACTGTTAAATGCAAGGGTAAAATAGTGCGTCTTTAATCTAGACCTAAAAACCTCTGAGGAGGATGCCTGTCGAACTGTGACTGGGAGTTCATTCCGCAGTTTAGGACCACCAACAGAAAAAGCTCTTTCTCCACATGATTTGTAATGCACTTTCGGGACCTCGAGGAGCAACAAGCTGGAGGACCATATGGAGGATAAAGAAACATAAGAAGCTATTTAATTGGTCCAGGTCCTCTTCTCCTGCTTCATCTGCTTATTCTGCTAGATGGTCCAAGTGGAGAGTAGGTTCACGCAAAAATGGTTTTCCCAGGAGAAATAGAACTGTATGGAAAAATATAATTTCATACTGAAAATGTGGTAGGCATTTTATGATGCGTATTCGTATACTGTTGGTGTGTACTACAGGGTATCTGCAGGTTTAAGGGGGCCAAATTTAAGACTTTTTAAGACCTTTTTTAAGGCCACTTTGACCAAATTTAAGCAATTTTTTTTTAATGTCATTTAATCTATAATTTCCAGCTATTGCCTGAAACCGGTGCCAACCACGTCGCGAATGTGGGATTAGCCATCCAGTTACCATTAAACTTGCACTTCCCCATGATGCAAGCTCCCACTAGCTTAACCAGCTAATGTGCTCATCTAAAAAAACCCTCTTTCACATCCAACTGAATGTGTACGGTTCCACTTATGCAAATACGACACACATAAAATGCTGAACACTTACTAGAAATTCACGAAAATTTTATAGAAATAAAGTAATCTTGTTTATTGGGTCTTTGGTAATTTAAGACCTTTGGAAACTGTATTTAAGGATTATTTGTCATTTTTAAGGATTTTTAAGGCCTTAAATTTGGAAAAGCTAATTTAAGACTTTTTAAGACTTTTTAAGGACCCGCGGATACCTTGTAGTAAACGGACGTTAATAGAAAAGAAAACACTGCAAGATGCCTGAGCGTTGAACCACCTGAAGGGGAGAAAGAGCTCGTCATTTTGGAGAGACAAAACAAAAACATGCCTGCTTGTGACAAGTCGAATAAAAACCATCGGGTTACATTAAGATTCAAGCATTTTCAATGATATCAATCTCCTTTACAACCCTTATAAAAAGTCAGATTCTGGTCGTGTTTCATGAAAATGTACCTAAAACGATCCTTTCTTTGTTGCTGCTTTTACAACCTACAGAAGACAGCAGGCCACGTCCACTCAGACCCTTGTGCTCCTCTTTATTGCTGCCTGGCTGCACTGCCATGGCAACACCGATATCTCCATAGCAATAATCACAGGCAGAGGGGAATGCTAATTGCCTCCTCTTATAGCAATGCACTTCAAAGGTTGTTCCACGAGGGAATCAATCAGCAGAACAAACAGCAGGAAGTGACAAACAAAAGCAGGAGAAGCTGATCCGCAGACATCGCAGCAACACAGCACGTTTTGAATCCTTCATCCATACTTTTCAAACCCCTCATCCTCCATCTACATCTCTGCAGTGTGACTGACTGGGGTGGATGGGTTGTTATGGTAACCAGTTCCCAGTATGTGGCCAGCACACAGCAGCAGGAGCCAGAAAAAGAACAGCCCACACCGGTCACTATGGCAACCCACCTCTTCGGAGCGCTCGACGGCTCATTCTTCCCGTGCGGTCTCCATTCGGACTCTCGATGCTTTTACCTCTCAGCTGTTTTTTTGGGTGTATGTATTTATGTTTGGTAAGTGACCCGATGCGCGTGTCGGTGGCTACCTGTGAGTAAATGAGGGTCATCTCCCGGACCAGGTAGGCCGAGTTGCCCTCTTCGTTGTGGCACGTGACTGTGAAGTCTCCGTAGGTGGCGCTGTTGTCCGGGTTAGGCCAGTACTGGTGACACTTGACCTATAGAGCACAGACAGGACTCAGTCAGTTCATGTGGAATCATCTTTTAAACATTCAGTGCAGATGAAACCGTCATGCTGCAGATATTTTTGTTTGACACAGTTTTTTTTTTGGTTAGGTAACTTTGGCTTTAATGTTTTGTTTCTTCTTTTAACACAAATGTAATACTTCAGTTGCAGAAAATTCCTAACTGTGATGTGACAGATTTCTGGAAATAATTACATATTTTCACTTATAACAGCCTTGCAAACCCTGACATTTCATTGGATGTTTAAATCCACTCAAACGCTTCTCAGATTCTTATAATAATTATTAGGATGAGTGCTTCTTTTCAAAGTGTCACAGTGTTTTTTGTAAATGCTAATTTGTAACTCTCGTTTCCAGAAAATCATTTACGAGATAAAAAATGTATTTAGTGCACTGATTTTACACACCCGCCCTCTCTCAACCTGCGTAGTCAGCATGACCACCATGGATGAGCTCTGCTCCCAGGTCATTCTCCAGAAGTCAGGGCAGGTGTTGGGCAGCGGGCCCTGGCACGCTATGTAGCGATTTATCAGACTGGAGGCAGGAATCTCCATCTGTACAGACAAAGACACAGAGGACATGATGGGACAGAGGTATCTATGTTAAAATGTAAAATTTGACCAAAAAAACGTGCTAAACATAGAGCTTATTGCAGAAAATTATTGTTTTAATTAAAAGCACTTGTTTTTTAACACATTTGCAGTGGTCTTCAGTATAAATTACCGCCTTGTGAGCCGATCTGTGGGAAAAAAGCTCTTGCGCTTCTGTTTCAGGAAGCAGAGGTGCGCCGGAGGAAAGGGGAGCAGAAAACAGGAGGATTTCCTGATATGTGAACATCTCGCCTCTGATTGGCTAACAGCAACGCAACTCTACTACTGAGTGAGTTTGCTCTGCAACTCTCCACAAATAACACAAGCCTGAAGGAGTTCTGCTGTGTGGTGGAGTTGCTAATGCTAACACCATGCTGTCGTTCTTCTTTTTTTAAAACACAGAAACAGTTTCGTTCTCAGCTGTCAGCCAGAGGAAGTCTGCAGCCGCAGACGAAACGTAGCGGGAAAACAGGTAACGAAACTGTTTCTGTGTTTTAAAAAAGAACGACAGCATGGAATTAGAACCACGACACAGCAAGAACACATCTAAAGCCGGGTGGACACTGTGCGACTTTTTCACTCGTAGCACTCAGCTTCAGCTCAAACTGTACGACTTCATCGCAGGGCAGATCTCACGAGTCATGTGCTCACACTGCACGACCCAGTTCTCGGATGCGACCTGACTGCTCACACTGTACGTCTGGTAGCAACACGTCGGCCCTAAAAATATGCTAAAAATAGCAGTTTTTACTCAACACGTCAGACTTTTTTGTCTTGCCTGGTGTCCTTCGGGAGTGCTGCAAGAGGACAAACAGGGATTTATGGGGGTTGGATGAGGAAAACAAAATAAAGAAAGTAAATCTGTGTTTTGTGATCAGTTTAATTTGACATGAACACGACAAACACGCTTTCTTGACAATCTTTCTGAGTAAAAAAAAAAACGTAGAAATAAAAACGAACAGCGTGTGTTATTAGGGAAACAGCGGGCGAGCGGTGTTGATGCAGGATTGCGCATGTGCCGTGAGCGGTTCTGATACTTTTGGGGTCGCAGCCGCTCGCAGCGCCGCTTCAACAGTGCGATACCCTCACGAGGGACAATCAAAATTTCAAACACGCCAGAAGTCCGTGCGAGCTCACGACTGCTGATCGGTAGCTGGTCACGTGGTGTTAATCGCCTCTCGTAACCCCCTGTATACTACACGACGCTCGGCGCAAAACTCGCCCCAATCTCGTGGATTCTCGCACGAGTTGAAAGTCGGCTCAAAAAAGTGAAAAAGTCGCACAGTGTACGCCCGGCTTAAGATGCTAATGCTAACAGTTAGCTTCTACTAGCCGAGAGGTTCCCTGCTCTCTCCTGGATACTAAACCAACACCAGCCTTCCTCGTCGTGAGTCATGACGGGTGAGTCCATGAATGCTAATTATCAGTGTAACGTGGATTTGACAGGCTTCTCTAATCAGAGCGTTTCCAGATTTTTTTTTATCAGAAGCTAATGCAAGAAATAGGGGTGGAAGACTAGTGCCATGTTTAGCCTGCGTGTTAAACTCAAAATGATCGATCATATTTCAAAAATCACAAGTAAAAAACGGTTTCTCAATGGCCTTTATGCAAGACCAGTAAAAAAATATGTTTTGTTTTATTTGCTACCTGCAGAACATAAAAAAGGACAGAAAGAACAAACTTACATTGATGTAATTTGCGTTAATGTAGTCGTCTGTGCTTTTCAACGTGACCCGCGTGGCATCATCTGTCAGAGAAGGTAAAGAAAAGTGAGCTGACAAAAAAGCAGCTGAGACTAAGAAAAGAAGGAAACAAGCAGGCGGGAGATAAGCAGAACCAAAACAGGTGGTTGTGTGAGCTCACGCACAAGGAGAGATGTCTCTGTAGCGATTTTTGGAAATGTTTTGAGGTAATTTGGCACACAGCATCGTCATCCCCGGCCTCTTCCTGTACAGTTGCTGCAGAAGAAACACGAGTGTCACAGAGGATCAGCTGATGCCAAACTCAAACACAAAAATGTTGTGTATATTTGTCCTCCTTACATCAAACTGAGCCAGAATGGCTCCGCTGCTCAGTCCTTCCTTCAAGGTGATCATGGAGTCCCTCAAAGCGTGCTGGTCGAGCTGGGCTGGATCCTGGGGGCACTTCTCGGGGATATACTGGAATTCAGGCTCAGAGTCCACCTTCTCCTCCACCACATCATAAATGGCTAAATGGGATGAGAGAAACAAAGCTGTCTATGTGCTCCAAAACATGTTGGAATGACATGAATTTAATATCTGTGCCTATTTTAAAATGCTTCATCTTTAAAGAAATACTCTAACTTTTTATATTTTTAAATCATTTTTTGAGCCAGGGGGCGACGGTGGCATAGGAGTTAGGGCTGCAGGTCAGAGCCCCGCTCAGTCTGTCGCTGTTATTGTGTTCTTGGGCAACACTTAACCCATCTTGCCTGCTGGTGGTACTCAGAGGGACCGGTGGTGCCAGTGTACCGCAGACTCGCCTCTGTCAGTGTGCCTCAGGGCAACTGTGGCTACAGTGTAGCTCATCACCACCAGGGTGTGAACGGGTGAATGACTGACTGTGTTGTAAAGCGCCTTTGGGGGTTCCCGGACTCTAGAAGGTGCTATATCAAATACAGGCCATTTGCCATTTAGTATGTGCTAAAACGACCCTTTACAGGGTTAATGAAATGTCCACCCACCACCCTCCGTGTCCAGAATATCGCACTTGCAACTTTAGAGTGCCGGTCTGCTTCCTGTTGGACTCAGTAAAGTGGAGTCTGCTTCCAGCACGTTTCCTGCATGTTTTAGATCATGAACACAGCTGATGTGTTTGATTTAGTGATGAATCACTCCTGTAGGCACTAATGAAGGCTGATGAGACATTTTAGCTGTTGGATTAAGGTGTTAAAATGGCACAGCGAGGAGATAAGTTTCACTTTTGGTTTCACTAATTGGACACTAGGGGGTGCTAAAAGCAAGCCATAACTGCTGGGTATCCTTTAATTTGTCACCTTCATAAATAAGCTGATATTGAGTAAAGACTTTGCGTCGTTTAATAGAAAGTTGAGACAAGATCAGCTGCATGACAAAAGCTAACAACCACTAAAAATACCTCAGATGATAACATAAACATCCTTTTGAAGAATGCAAACAATGTTTTCTGTTGCTTGAGTAGTTTTTGTAAATGCTACATAGAAATTAAATGCAAAATCCTTCATAGGGGTGAAATATCAACATTAAAATTGCATATTTTATCTATCAACATGCATACACATGCATATAAGTGACAAAATCTAGGTTTTTGAAATTTTCTTAAATTTTCTGTAATATCTAATCTACATATTTGCATAGATAAATAATAAAAACAACACAAAAACACATCAATAAAAGCTGAAGAGGTATTTTGTCAAATATTTCTTAACAACAAAAACACCACCTTTCACATCTTTTCTCAACATGAGTACATTTTTGACAGGGTCAAAGCGAAGTGCTTAGATGACATAAAAACATCTTCCTGGTTCCACCTGGAAGAACTCACTGTTTGGTCTGACCAATAAGATGAGCTCTCCCGAGTGGCTCTCGCAGCTGGCCTTGATGAACATGACCACCTGGTCGTGGGTGTGGTCAGAGATGTCCCGCCCATTGATTAGGACCACTTGGTCCCCTTCGTTAAGGCGAGGCACGCAGAGGTCAGCCTGACGAAATTAAAGGAATTCAAAAAATATATCGAGGATGAACTAAAGTCGATTTGAAATGGTGAAAAAGAACAAACACAGTTTCAAATAACATTGTTGGGTTAACTTACCGAGGTTCCTGGAGCCACTCTAGACACAACGATGGGCATCTTCTGGTCAGCTCCACCCTGGAGATGAACGAATGCGTCAGCAGAGTGAGCTGGTTCATAAAAAAAGGAAATATGACGATTCTGCTCTCACCTTGACGTTGAAACCAAAGCGTCCATGTTCGTCGGGTCTCATCTTGATCAGCACCAGATTATCATGTGGCACCACCCCGTTGAGCTATGAGAACAGAATTCAAAAATAAACTGAGCTCTAATAATAAAAAATACTGTGAAATTATCAGGAAGCAGCTATTTGAATGCATTCAAGAGCTTGAATCATTTGCCAATGGTCGCTAAAGGCAAACATTTTTAAATTCATTATGTTTTATTTTAAATAAGCTCAATGCTTTTAAAAATGAATAAAACATTTAAGTAGTCAGCCACATTTTAGCACACCGACCGTGGTTTTATCAGCGTTGACGGGAACGTCGTACATCTCGTTGAGGTGGTTGTCCAGCAGGCTCTGCTGGGAGTGGGCCTGGATGATCTGGCTCAGGGTCTTCCTGCTCAGCTGCTTCGGGGGCAGAGCTGGAGGTTGGCCATCTACCCCATCTGGAGACCTGAGGGGAGGAGGAAAAAAAAAAGAAATGTCACACACTCAGTCTGAAACAAAAGGGATGAGGAAAAACGTGCCTTTTAATATAAAATATTAGCAAAACCTCTCAGCATTCTGAGTTTCAGAATTAATGGTAGCAATGAAGAACATGTGAGGATATCAGTAATGCTAACACATTTCATACAAAACAGATTGTGTTGCTGCAATTTGCCACGCGGCATTAACCTCAAATTAATAAAAAAAAGAAGGACAACACTCCGTCTATCATCCAGACAGTAAAGGGCAGTCAGTGCGCATGAGGAAACAACACGGTCAGTCAGTTATGGCTTTCAGCAGCATCATGGCTCGCTCCTATGTGGGTAAAAGCCAGTTGTTTCTCTCTGTGTGTGTGTGTGTGTGTGTGTGTGTGTGTGTGTGTGTGTGTGTGTGAGGCTAAGAAGCATACTTCCTTCAGGGAGGGGGCATCAGTCAGAAAGCATTGCATTTGTTTTGGCTGCTGCAACTGGTGCCACTTTGTGTCTTAAATAGACACACACTAACATTTACCATGGGTCAGAACCAGGTCAAGCTAGGATGGAGCTCAGCTTCTCCGCCTTTTCTACACGTGTGTGAGGAATATGCAAGCATCTTCATATCCTTACTGCTCAGGCACAGAATCTGATGGTTTTAATGATAGAAATCTGTTTTTAAAGAGGAAAAAATGATGGTTTTGAATCTAAATTGTTTTTCTTTTAGATGTTGTGCCTTTGATTGCACTCAGTTAATCTGAGAAATGCTGCAGCTCTTCTATTTCCCCCTCAAACTTCAGACTTTGCAGCAGCAATGTGGTATTTTAAAGAACTGCATGGGATGTTTTATAGTGTGTGATCAGTTTAAGGATTTGCACCAAGCGGAGTCCAAATTCAGCTCTGATGTATACCCTCACAACCCTGCAACGCCTCTATGAACACATTTTATTAGCTTTTTTTTTTATCTTCCAAAGGGCTCATCTTTCCAGCGGGCCAAGTTAAGTGACACTGGGAGAGGGTGTGAACTGTCGAGAGAAACCACAGACACCAAAAGACATTTAAAGGAGTAAAAATAAAAGCATCACCGCAGAAGAAGAGACAGACGAACGCTGATGAGAAAAGTGTAGCAGCTAAATTAAAGGGTGGTGTTCTGGGGGGAACAAGGTTTTATTTATGAAGCTGTTCTAACTGGCTTTCAGAGTGAAAAGCTGATGTTTACAGGAAGGAAATGAGTTTTTGGGAACTTTTGAAGATACAGAAAATAAAAAACAAAGTATACTGTAGAAGTGAAACTCACGGTGTAGAGTCCAGGCTGATGCTGTTGGCCTGCGTGGACGATGCTGATTTATGATTGGTGGAGAAGACCGGTAGGCTGGGAGAAACGTGGATCACATGATCAACCAGGTGGCCAACTGATGACGGGCGTATTCGAGTGCCTTCTTGTATAAACAGCGAGTTCCTGAAGCAAACAAAAGTTAAAATTTGTAGTATTGAGGAATTTCATTGCAGAAAAATAAATATATAAACCAGGGAATTAATAAGGACATTAAACAACAAAATGTGTAAAAACTCACTGATTGGGTGTTCCAGGTGGCGAGCGCGTGGGCAGGCTTTGGGTCTCCAGTCTCTCATCCGATAGGCTGTTCCTGCTTACAGACTCCCAGTCGGTCCCGCCCACCAACTTCCGAGCCAATGGCTTGCTAGGAGACCTGCTCCAATAAAAACATTAATAATGTCCAAATCAAAGCTTCAATCGTTTGGTTGTACCGCTCTTTATGACTTGATTCACTGCCGGTAGCAAGCATTTGTCCCCGTTTTCCATGATCTGCCCTCCATGTAGGCAGGATTTCCATCTGTTCGTGAACACAGCACTGTGGTAAACGGCTTTGTTTGAAAGGCAGGTGAAAGAAAAAGGAGCAAGTCTTCCTTTGCACAGGACTGAAGACCGAAACGCTGGACGTTATTTAAAGTACGAGTAACAGGTGTTCATCTGTGAAAGAGCCGGGAACCGTTTCAGAGACGTTTTCGGGTTCTTCCATCAGTCGGTGGATTTTAGTATTTTCATGCCAACCAGAGTGATGCCTGATCAACTGTTCTACATTCACAAACCACCTTTTACTCTTTATCAAAGCCTTTTACACAGTTTCTGATTGTGACGGGTGAGGTGAAACTGAAAGTCTCATTTGTAGAGACTGGGACATTAAAGCACATTTTTGATGCATCAAGATGTGGACAAAGCAATTTAGACTTACTTTAACTCATTCAATGCCACTGACGACTAAAGTCGTCATTTGCATTTATTTTACTGTTTGAGCATCAGAACGAGCCCCCGTGCTGAGAGAACAAACATCTCAGCCCTGAAGCCGATCTTCATCCGCACACGTCACATGATCAGGAAACAGACCATCCATGTATTAGGAGATCGTTTTGGGCCGTTCCTGTAAAAAAAGTGAGGCGCGAACCGGAAAAGTGTCTGCCGATCACAATTCAACAACGGATTATGAAAGAACCGATAACGCTCGAAACACACGGATTCTTCCTGACGTAAGAGGTGAGTCTCCGCTTTGTTTTGGTTGTTTTGGCATCGACATAATGCTAGCTCGCAACGTTCTGTGACTCTTACAAAAACAGTAAAAACGGTGAGAAACGCTGGCAGCAAATGAGTTAAGAGTGTTCAAAGTGATTTTTAACAACACACAAATCTAACATTTTAAATCCTATCAGATAATCCTATTGTGAGAGTCTCAGGGACATACAGACCAAGTATGTTAAAGTCAATGCCTGTAAAATCATATTTAAGATGAGAGGCTCATTGGCTCATAAGTGTACAGTCCACAAGCCTCTAAAATCATAAGCTGAGTCAGTAAAGCTGAGAAAATTCAGTAGAAACTGTCAGCAGGTATAAGAACACCTCTAAAACCATAACGTTTGTCTTACTAAAGGAAAAGAGGAATATTAGTGTGATACTAATGAAAGGAAATAGCTAATGACACTAACGTTTGATTGTGAGCTGCAGGTCTTTATTGAAGACAAATGAATCTGACAGGTGAACTGAGAGGATTTGTTTGGGATAGTCTGGTGTCAGACACCACAGCAGGCCTTAACAGGTCAGTGGAGTCCGTGCTCTAAAGTATAAGATACGGCAGAAGAGGAGATTTCATCAAAATTAGGTGGGTGGACTGAATAAATGCAGAAATGTTTCTCTAGAAGTCAGAGACCATATTGAAGGAGAATCAAACGTCTGATCCTAACATAAAAATGTAGTTATTCACAACCAACCCTATAGTTAGACTAACCCAAGCTTTCCACTGAATGTGTAACGTCGTAGGTGCGTTTTTATCACAACCTCAGCGGCACGCTCCTTCCTGCTGGGAGCGTTTCCAGCGTGCAGCAGCTGTGAAGGCATTCCTTCCCGGCTGGTCTCACGAGATCACAAAATCACACGTGATTTCCCCAGTTGACGTGATATTAAGTATGTCAAGTCACTTTCTTATAAGTAATATGTCTGCACTTGCCTTTTATTTTGAAATTTGTGGATGTGTTACACTGCTCCTGTGCTTGACTTTCTATCTTGCTCAACATGAACTGCTGAGCTTGGTGTTCTAGAAAAGTAGCGCGAAGAAAGATAGACCCAAGTCATACATTTACAGACCTGCCTACCCTGTCAACATTTTTTTGAGTACCACTTGTGTCGCGTTTTTTCACGGACTTTTGCAACTCCATTAATTTTCACGCTTTAATCTCCCCATTCACTGGATGGAAAATTTTACACACACACACACACACACACACACACACACACACACACACACGCACGCACGCACGCACGCAGGCACACACACACATTCATAGTTCTTATTTTGACTAGTAAGGTTATAGACATTTTTACAGTTTGACCTGACTCCAAAGTGTCATGTATTTTAATATTAAACAGTAAAACTCTAAAGTTTCCTTATATAATATTTGTGCTTATACAAGTTACTTGCATTAAATTATTTCAATACAAATTAATTAAAAGACATTTATATGTATTTAATGGTCATTATTTATTATGTAAATGGCAATAGGTGTTTCTGTTTCTGTAATTTACTAATTACTTGCAGCTCACTGGATCATAATTGCAGATTTTGCAAAATGCATGGTGGGGTTGTTTAGAGGGTCACAAGCCACTGTTCTTGATATTTGGACAACAACTTCTGAGACACATGGACTCTCTTCTTTTTGGCAGGTCTGCTAACCAATCCCTCTCTGTCTGCTTCTCCCTCATCTGCCATAGCATGAGGTGCAAAACCAGCTGTGAAAAAATAATGGCTGCATGTTTAAACTGTATAAATAATCACATTCCTCCTTATATACAGGCCAAAACTATCAGCAATGGATAAAGGCACACACACACACACACACACACACACACACACACACACACACACACACACACACACACACACACACACACACACACACACAGTTTACCTTACCAGAACAGCACCGAGTGGCGAACCGGAGGGAGGGAGGAGCAGCGGGCAGGACGACGCAGGGAGGCGGGGGTGTTACGCTTTAGGCCAGGCAGGACAGTTTTTCTCTGTTTTTTTACGATGATTGGCTTAAACGTCTTCACCACGCCGCTGAGTTGTGTTGCCAGACACGAGTACCACACGTGCATATTTGCCACAGAATTGAACTCACGTATCCGCAGCTTTCTGCGTAGTGTAGAGGGGTGAGTCGTAGCGTAAACAGATGCCAAATTGCATACTGGCTACGCAAAATGCGTACAGGTTGGCAGGACAAACGAAAAGATGAATGCAAGTCAACGGGGTTAAAAACGCTTTTTTCTAATCCACTTTGCCTTACGTCCTGGATCACACATATGTTGTATTGCAATTTAAATGAAAAGTAATGATGGGTGTTCTGACCACGCCAGTCACGTAGTTTGAGATGTATCAGCTTGTAAAAGTTCGTAATTAGCATGACTACACATATGTGACGTCACCACATAATCTCCTCTCCCTTAACGTAGCCGCTACTTACCAAATGACCAAATTTATGGTGGTTCTTTCCTCCTGTGGGAAGTTTCCTGAACTTACAGCCATTTTCCCCCAGTCTTCTCCGTGTCTGGTTCGATGACGTCACTTTCGTGAAGCGCATTTATAGCCCTGGATTTATTTTCACACAAAACTTAAAATAGTATTTCCCCCTGTTCGAAAATAAGCGTGTTCTTGGTATCAAAATGTGTCTTTAAAACTCACGGACATCATACGTGAAATCCATGGCACAAAACTAGTGGAATTAGAAAATAGCGTTCTAGCCCCTTTGACGTGCATTCATTTTTTCCTTCTTCGGGGGACCCGTGGTGCAGAAGTAGGTGGGCGTGACTTAGGCTCCCTGTGCTTCTGGGACATGTCCACCAATATGTGTCCAGTGGAAACAAACCAATTGACAATAACAGCGGCGTATTGCACTTCGCAGACATTAAACATCGCTTATGCTTCCAGTGGGATGCCAGGGTAGGAGGTGCCAGGTTATTTCACAAAGAAAGCCAGAAAAAGGTGACGTCAAGCTGATCTGTATAGTAGGGTTGGGATGAGGCTGTTTAACTAACCCCCCCCAAAAAAGACAGAAAATGTTCAATACCTGGCAAAAACTCTGTCCTTGATCCCTTTCTCCTTTCCATACTGGACAGACTGCACTTCTGTCCGCCCACTACAAAGGAATCAGGAAAAACAGCAGTTATTAACTGGTCATACCCCCACAAACAACTCCTCTTAGTCAGCCCCAAAATGGCTATAACTCAGTTCGTTTCACATATATTCAGGTAAAACTTGGAGTAATAGTAGCTGCATTGTGTAAGATCTTCTGATAGAGTGTGTGTGTGTTATTTTTACCATTTGAGCAAAACAGCAACACATCTACCATTTCACAACATACAAGATAAATTTAGTTTTACACTTCTGGCATGAAGGGCTTTTATCGTCAGATGGAATGTTACAAAACACTCAAGTGACATCAGATCATCAAAAACACATTCATATTTTAAACATTTTAATCTGCAAAAACTCAAAAGAATGTCAGCGTAAAAAATATGATCCTCAAGGGCAAAAACACTCCCCGCCCCCCCCACCCACACACACACACAACGTCAAAGTCAAACATCAGACGAGACACTCTGACGTTGTATCACTGCTGCTCAATAATGCATCACAAGACTCACTTCATCTCACATTTCATAGAATAAGGAATTGAAAAAAACATCACCAGTGAAGTGAAACTAAGTCGACAAGAAGAAATGGTTTAATTCCAGTAAGAAGATATTATTTTTATGTTTTCAGCCTGTGAGAACATGAAAGTATCTTGAGATGATTTCGTTTGAGGAGTTAAAGAATTTTAGGGGGTTTGGATCGTGTTTTTCTCACCAGTATCTGAACTTTGAGCCTAGGCTGAAGTAGTGAGCAAAGAAGTTTTTCTGAGGGGGGATGGGTCTCTCCAGCCTGAAGAAGGTGTGGTGCTCCACGCAGGCCTTCCACAGGTTCTTACAGGCCCGGTAGTTGACCATGTTGAAACCCAGCAGCGTCTCGCGGGTATCCGCCTGGAAAACACAAAAAACACTTTGTCAGATTATAAATCAACACTTTTCTTTTTTAAATGTCACCAATTATACACAATCGATGCATTAAATTTGACCATTTTCTCATCTTTTTACCAAAAACAAAATAATTTATGACAGCTTAACAAAAGGGAATCGTACATCTTTGCCACATTCAAAATCAAGCACCTTTCAAACTCCCCCAATAGGAGTTTTCAGGATTTCCCAGCACCTTACTTACACTGGTGATGCTTTGCACACATACACAGTATCTCAATTTATCTTTTTCAAGGGTTTTAAGCACCTGTGTGCTCAAACAACAATTCTATTTTTAGATAAACTTAAAAAAAAACTATTTTTTAAAAGACAAAAGCTTTTAAATATTAATCTTTTGCAAGTGAGCTATTCTGATTCTATTTGTACATAACATTTGGTGGTTTTGTTTATCTGAACTGGGTTTAAGGTAACACTAGCGCAACAGTAGACTTTGAACAAAAACAGGATGAAAATATAAAAACAAACATTACTAATCTCTGTGCTAACCTATAATCCTCATTAATGGAATAGAAGCACAAAACCTGGGTGGCAACAGGTCTACAAGCAGTAGCAACAACTAAAACCTTACATTATTAGACAAAATGTGTTTATTATTAGAGAAATATTAAGATATTTAGGGTGATTGAAACTCTAAAAGTATTAAAAATATAACAAAAAATAAGTGAATTATGATAGAATCACATGGTTTAGCTAAAATGAGTTGTGCCATGAACGCGCAACTGGTTTAAGAGACATACATGGGTGAATATTCTCAACAGGTTGACAGTAAACAGAGATTCATGCAAAACACAGGATGGAAGTGGGGGATTAAATCAGAGACAACCACAACAAAGGCAGCAGGGGGCTAATCTGGCAGAGATTAAACAAACATATGCAGACATGACACAGATGGCATGCTGATGTGTAGCGAAGTTTCTACGTGAATAAATGTATGTTTGCAAAAACAAACACATGCAGGATTTAACATCTGTTCAGTAAATAGGTTGTGGGTGGGAGGTGGTGGTCTAGAAAGGCATGTATTTAGTGTGTGTGTGTGTGTGTGTGTGTGTGTGTGTGTGTGTGTGTGTGTGTGTGTGTGTGTGTGTGTGTGTGAAACCTACCGCTTCTCTTCTCAGCTGGATGAAAAACTGTTTGCACTTGAAGGAGATTTTCACTATTTTCAACCTAAAAGTGTAAAAGAAACAACAAGTCTAAGTCAGCTCTCATCATCATTTCATGTAATGACTTCTAGATAAAATGTGCAAAAGGTCTAATTTGTAACTCAACAAGCGCCCCTGGTGGCTGGCTGCAGAAGTACGTATTAAGCCCTGCCCCTTTAAATGCAAATGAACAGAAACCTTTCTAGTTAAAAACATCAAATGTGCTCATCAACCTGGAAACCATGACTTTGAGAAAACTGATAAGTGTGTGTTTATAATTTAAAAGATGAACGTAAAAGTTACAGAGACCAATTTTAATTGGTTGCAAAAGAAGCGTCCAGCAGCAATCCTGTTGTATTCTGAGACAAATTCATTGTGACTCTGCCAGCTTGTGGGAACTAATCTATCTGTTTAAAATACATTTCTTTGGTTTTTATAAATAACTAGTTGTGATTTTACGTTTCAGTTTTAAAGCAGAGCAGAGCAGCGGGTCAGCTGACCCAGTTAGTTTAAACTCCTTACTTCCTCCGCAGCTGTGAGGTTAAGAGAGTGTGACAGCAGCATTATGACACCCATATACTCTCATCTGGTCACATACAGAAGGTGAGTGTATAAATTATGCTATAAGCAGACCACACACAGACACACACACACTTCAGCAGTAAGACATTTGCTGATGAGCAGCAGCAGAGTAACATAATCCCTTCCTAAAGTTGTTGCTGCTGTGACTCATCGCTCCCTGCTAAATATATTTCACACACACACACACACACACACACACACACGCACGCACGCACACACACACACACACACAGAGTGTGTGAGAGAGAGCGAGAGAGAGAAAAAGAGAGAGAGAGAGAGAGAGAGAGAGAGTCATGCCCCACATAAGTGTGGCTCAATTGTCAGGCTGCTGTGAACAGAAATAGGAAGAGAGGCAAACATCTAAATGTCTTTCTGGAACAGTTCAGCCGATCCTGAAGGGAAAATGACAAGAAGAAGGGACAACATGAGCTTTTGTTAATTAGAAGATAAAGAAAGACAATGAACTGTGGACAGGAGAGTCAGTGAGCGTGGCGTTGGACGACACAGACTCAGATTATGTTTCAATGCTCCTGTTACACTCCTAGAGCTGAACAGCTGCTGGGGGACACCGCTGTTGGTCTCTAAATTTAACTCCTCTGACACGATTAACTCGAGAGGATGGCGCATGGACTTAAAGTCGCTGCATTTAAATGTTGTCCTCAAAATATGAAATCATGAGTGCTTGCTTGCTGGCTGTTTCTCTCCCACCCTCTGCACCTGAAAACGGTTAGCTGCAGCGTCAGTGCACAGGAGATTTTCAATAATTGATTCTTTGGAGAGAGAATGTGACACAAAGATGGATGCGAGTCAGAGTGGTGAGAAAGGAGGTCAAAGAGCATGCGCAGATTTGATGCCTTTAATGTTTCCAGGAAATCTAGTTTAGCACAATATCCACCCACGGGAAAAATCATCTGCTTCATTCTGTAGATCAGCCGAGGCTTAGCAAGCAATGTCAACAACTCCAATGTGACGTTTAAAAAAAAAAAATCATGAAATAGGAGTTCCTGCAAAATAAGAGTTCCTGGAGGAAGTTAAAATGGAAGTGGCAGCAGACTGATGAGCATTTAGTAACAAGGAAATCCAGGAGAAATGATAAAAGTGTGAGAATAACAAAGAATGCTCTTTTTCCCTGAAATCCTCTCAGCCTCTCATCTTCGCCTGATCACTGACAGGATTTCTGTTGGCAAAACAGAAAAGTGGTTTCAACAGCCGGGATTTCGGCCTGGAATCAATTCCAGCTGGAGCATCACCAGTCATCATGATCTTCTCTGCTACATCCAGAAACTGACCAGTCAAAAACCTTCCAAACTTCCACTTTTAGGGAATTTGAAAATAGCATCATATAAATCACAGAGAGATGCACATTTGTGTGATCAGAGGTTGAGTCACTCACCATGGGAAGTAGTTGATCCGTACCCTGTTCTTGTAAATCACAATGCCAGCGGACATCACCCCGATCAGAATCTCTGTGTTACTCTGGTCCTGAAGAGAACGGAAAAAGGGACGGAAAAACAGATATCATGAATGTAAACCTTGTTATTAGGTTTATTATCTAATCTTTAGAGGGATACTTGGCAATTTTGCTTGCTTTTAGCACCCCCTGGTGTCCATTATTAATTATTTGTGGTCAAACCAAAAGTGAAAATTATTGTCTTGTGCGTTTGTCTTTTTAACGTCTTAATCTAGCTGCTGAAGTGTCTCCTCAGCCTTCATTAGTGTCTACAAGAGTGATTCATCACTAAATCAAACAAATCAGCCGATCTAAAACATGCAGAAAATGTGCTGGAAGCAGACTGCAGTGCCAGGTATGTAAGCTCACTTTTGTTTTTATAGGTCCACAGATGGCGGCCCGCCACTCTTAAGTTGCAAAAGCGGTATTCTGGCCTCTGAGGGTTGCAGGGGTCTGAGCAATATTTCATTAACCCCATAAAAGGTCATTTTACCACATACTGGCTCAAGGAATTGATTTCAAAATATAAAAATAATGCATAGAATCCCTTTAAGATTTTGCTGCTACATTTCTATTCAGTGTGTTAGATTTCTATTTTTCAATCAATTCAAACTGAGTGGCACTCAATGGGACGTATGGCCTGCATTATATTACAGTGCAGGATAATGGGCTCAACACACGGGATGCGACATCGCCTCTCCTCCTTCATTTTCAATGAGACATGCGCGACAAAGCGATAATCGCGGGTCTCCCTCCTACCAAGCGAAACGCGAAAAACGTGCGTGTGAAATTTTGCGCGCGTGCACGTGTCGTGCACAGGCGACCCAGCGACGCGATCCCAGAAAGTTGAAACATTTTCAACTTTTCATCGCTGTCGCTCGGACGAGGACCAATCAACGGAGGTTTCATTCACTGACCAATGAGCGGACAGGATGCTCCGTACATCTCCGAGCAATCATGGAGGAGAAGTTGATTATTATTATGTTTTATAGTCAAATCAGAAGTAAGATTTCACATAACTCTAGCAGCACCTTGTGAAACATGATATCTACCGCTTTATTAACTCTGAACCGCTTAAATCACCTTAATTCCCTCCAACCTGACACAGCCAAGCAAAACAATGGAAGTTTCCATTTCGCCATGGAACAGAACGTGTAGACGGATTTGCCGCTGGCTGCTGCCGCGGATCGCCTCCCGTGTGTCAGGTAGTATAAGCGACAGCGACAAATTTCGCTGATCGCGGTCGTTTGTTGCCTCCCGTGTGTCGAGCCCATAAGACTATCACTTTTACAAGTTTAAAACAAAAATCGTTCATAATTTCTGAACAGGGGAAGTCTCTAGATTGCTGCTTTAAGCTGTTTGCATTTCCATCCCATCATTACATCAATGCTGATGGCTGACCACTGCTTTCACTTCAATCTTTAGAAACAGCTGCAAAAAACAGGAAGCAATGCTTGACCTCTAATTTTTAATTCTATTCTGTCTTTTATTTATTTGTTTATTTCAGATCTACTCAGAAGAAGGAAATGCACCGGTCAAGCTGGTTCCAGCTTGTGTGGGCATCAGCATTCACTGCTAACCCTGCAGCTCCTCCAACTTGTCCTCGTTTCCAGCAGCAGTGGCAGCGGTTGGCTTAATGAAAACAGCAGCATGTATGATGTGCTGATGAGAGGAAAAACACATGGACAGATTCACCTAGAGGGTTGCTAAACTACCTCGAGGTGCTAATTACAGGAGAACAAGAAAGAACAAAAATATATGCCTGGACTCTAGACTAATTGAACTGCATCACGGATGCATGATGCAAAAGTCATGTATGTTGCTAAACTCAGGGAGGAGATTCTACCTTACTTACCCTTGCATAGTGCAGCTCTACCCCGTAGAGCTCCAGCGTGCGTGCTGTGTTCAGATAATTAAACTCTGCCTGGGCAGGAGATAGACCGCTGAGAGAGGGGAGGATGGCGTGTTCGTGACAGCAAATAGAAGAAAGAAAAAAACAAGATATACAAGAAGCGGTCAGTCTGACTGGAGACACAGAGAAAAAAAAGTTTGTGACTTTTGTTTGTCTGGATATCAGGTGATCAGCTTTTATGACCCATTGCCACAGCTACTTCCTGTTTCCACTATGTGAACGTCTAAGCGTACCTGTGCTGCTGGTGATGTTTGGAAACCTCTTTGTGGAAGTCTTCGGGGGGGTTGGGGATGAAGCAGTAATCAGACAAATAACCAGAAGAATGCTCGGTTTCATTGTAGTCTCCCAGCTCAGCTGCAGAAAACGAGAAAGAGAATAAATATTTTAATGAAACACGTAAAAAAAAAAAATAAATAAAAAAGCATTAGCCGGCAAATAAAAGCGATTTTGTTTCATTAAAGCATTATGACCCGATTGTTCAACTACAACATTCCATCTGCTTTCAATTCAGCTTTAATTCTGGACTAATTGTCAGTGTTAATTTATAGAATTAGACTTTGTGTAAAGACCTGTCTTTTTTTAAATAATCCTTCAGCTCTGTTCCGTTTGTGCCAACGTAACGGACTACATCATTTACTGACTGATGAAATATTCACATTTTTTCTTGCCTCCTCTGAGGCTCAACAGAATTTGTGTGCACAAAACAACAATTTCAACACCTCAAGAGTCCCGTTTCCCGTTTTGAACACATCAAGAGGAACAGTTCCAGTGATTCAAAGGTAATATAAATGTGATCGCAGATGAAGAACAGAAAAAGAATAAAATGTTTCCTGTGAGCTTCCAGAACCATCTGGAATGGGAGTCTAAACGTGGATCCCATTAGCTCACTCGCTTCCAGCTGAAGCTTAAAATCGTCAATTTGCTCAAGTAGTCCCTTGACTGATCCACGAGCCGGTAGCCTAAGCATATCGACCAACAAATCAATTGCAGCTCAGACGCCTATTGATGTGAACACACCATCAGGGACACACAGTTCAACTACAACATTTAACCACCCAACAGGTGAGATGAAGAACATCTAGTATCTTGTTATGATGGCATCTCTTGGACAGATGTGTTGAAATTCAGGCCAATTATGGTTTTATAAAAGTCACATTTCTTTGGAATCAGCCTTCTCGAGGCCAGGGACGAAGTCCTGCTTCAGGAGGAGTTTTAAGTGCCCCAGGGTCTTGTTCACGAGTGAGGGAAAGATGGAGCACAAAATTGCGTTGTACTGGCCTGTCAAGGTGAAGAGAGAGCTGAGCAGGAAGGCAAAGCTCTCAACTAACTACTTACTTACTACGTCCCAACCCTCACCTATGGTCACGGGCTTTAGGTAGTGACCGAAAGAACAAGATTGTGGATACAAGCAGCCGAATTGAGTTTTCTCTGCATGGTGTTTGGGCTCTTCCTTAGAGATAGGGTGAGAAGCTTGGTCATCCTGGAGGGGTTCGGAGAAGACCCGCTGCTCCTCCACATCGAGAGGAGCCAGTTGAGGTGGCCCAAGCATCTAGTTAGGATGCCTCCTGTACACCTCCCTGGTGAGGTTTTCCGGGTACGTCCAACAGGGAGGAGACCCAAAGGAACACCCAGGATACACGTTGGAGAGACTACGTCTCACGGCTGGCCAGGGAATGCCTTGGAATTCCCCTGGGGTAGCTGGCCCAAGTGGCTGGGGAGAGGGAAGTCTGGGCCTCTGCTTAGGCTGCTGCCCCAGCAACCTGAGCCCGGACAAGCAGATCTGGATAGATGGATGACATTTCTTCTTTGCAGCTACTATGTTTATGGGTCACCACAGAAAATCATACCACACTTTAATCCAAACCTGGGCATTTTACGGCCCGCGGGCCACATACAGCCCTTTGGTTGACTTTGACCGGCCCGCGTAAGGTTAATTGGAAATTACAAAATAAATGTAGTTTCTCATTTTACCTCATGCATGGACTAAGGCTGCATTGCTTTTATTTTGAAGTTGTTTTTTACGTGCACAATGATGCATTACGTATAGCAACAAGTGCCCGCGGTTGACATGGTGATTGTAGCCCCCAGAAATGTCCGCTCATGCAAAAAAAAAAAGAAAAAGAAAGATAGATGCCGAATGCAGGATTTTCAACAAAAATTGGACTGCTAAGTTTTTTTTTTTTACTGAAGTCGGAGGTAAAGCCGTGTGTTTGGTTTGCGGGGAGGAGATTGCCGTGTTTAAGGACTACAATTTGAGTCGGTATTACGACAAGAAACACTCGGAAAAATATAAGAACTTGTCTGATGCTGAGAGGGCACGGACATCCGAAGCTTTGCTAGCAAAGTTGCAAATGCAGCAAGGCTGTTTTACTAAGCTTCACACATCCAGGGATGCAGCAACCAGGACCAGCTCTGTGATATCCCACAAAATAGCTAAAAACAGCAAGCCGTTTTCAGAGGGAGAGTTTGTCAAAGAGTGCATGGTGGACTCTTCCGCACTAATATGCCCTGAAAAAAAGGCGCATTTGAGCAAATCCCGCTGTCCAGGCGAACCGTGACCAGGAGGATCGAGGACATTGCGGGGAACCTGGAGCTTCAGCTGCAACGTGAAGTGGCAAGTTTTAACTTTTTCTCATTGGCCTTAGACGAGAGCTGTGATGTCCGCGACACGGCCCAGCTGCTCGTATTTGTCCGGGGGATAACGGACTTCAAGCTCACAGAGGAGCTGGCAGCAATGCGGTCGATGAAAGGGACAACGACAGGGAGAGATCTTTTTACAGAGGTAAATGCGTTCATGGACACTCTGGGATTGAAATGGGAGAGACTGTCAGGTGTCACAACAGACGGTTGTACAAATCTTACAGGGAAAAATGTCGGACTTTTGAAACGCATGCAAGATAAAGTGACAGAAATCGATGCAGATCAAAAATTGGTGGTTTTGCATTGAATTATACACCAACATGTGTTGTGCAAGTCAGTGCTAAAAATCAACCATGTTACTGATGTTGTTACCAAAATAATAAACTTCATCAGGGCACGGGCAATGAATCACAGACAGTTTGTCGCTCTTTTGGAGGACTCCACACAGCTGTCAGATGGCTCAGCCTGGGGAAAGTGCTGAAGAAGGTTTGGGACTTGAAAGCAGGGATTCGAGAGTTTTGCGAGAGGAAAGGCAAAGACATTCCAGAGCTCTCAGATGAGGATTGGATGGCAAATTTTGCATTTGCTGTTGATGTGACTGCACTGATGAATGAACTGAACACCAAACTGCAAGGCAAGGGCCTTTTTGTCCATGAAATGCACAGCCTCGTGAAGGCCTTCATGAGAAAGCTGCAGTTTCTTTCAAGTCAACTGGAGAGCAACACTCTCACTCACATGCAAACCCTGAACAAAGTCACACCATCAGCTGATCACCTCAGCAGGTACTCATCCATGTTAGGAGCATTCCATGGTGAGTTTTCAAGGCGTTTTGAAGATCTCAGAACAATGGAGGATGAAATGCACATGATTTCCTCTCCCTTTACCTGCAGTGTGGATAATGCACCCAGTGATGTGCAGCTGGAACTCATTGACCTGCAGTCTGATGCAGTACTGGCAGAGCACTTTAAGTCAGGATCTCTGCTGGATTTCTACTCTTCTCTTAAGTAGGAGAACTTTCCAAACCTGAGGAGACATGCTCAGAAGATGTTGGTTCCCTTCGGCTCTACCTACCTTTGTGAACAAACATTTTCAATGATGAAGTTTACAAAATCCAGGTATAGATCCTCTCTCACTGATGATCATTTGTCAACTGTGCTTCGCATCTCCACCTCAGACATTCAACCTGTCTGATGCACTCGTTAAAGCCCAGCAGAGACTAGATTTCTCTCACTGAATAAGAAAAAAATCGCTTAAAAACACGAAATAAGGTGTTTGGACCACAAATGTAGGCAACTAGCAGTGAACTGGGACACTTTTTTTAAAACCTCTTTCTCAAGATCACAGTTCAGTGATTTTATTTTACAGACAATACTGTGTGTCTGTAGAATGCTAAGAACCTCTTTCCAACAATATTTGAAACTCAAAATGTGTTTTGGAGTGAATGTGACTGAAACTGCTAACTAATATAAGTCACAAATGTTTAACAAAAACCAAATGCGCACACTTTGTTTACCATTGTCTTGGGAAATTTGAATAAATTCCATTTTTGTAAGCCAACCTCACTTTTTCCTTTTTGCTCATTTATAACATATAGTCTACTCTTACCAGCTTGAAAAAACAATGGTATTTACTGCTTTTTATAAAGAAATACCATTAATATTATGCATAATTGACTTCAGCCTTTTGGCCTGGCCCTCCACAATATTTTCTGTTTCTCATGTGGCCCCATGGAGAAAATAATTGCCCACCCCGCTTTAATCCAATCCCTATAGCAGGGGTTCCCAAATTAGGGGTTGGGACCCCTAAGGGGGTCCCCACAAAATTACAGAGGGTCCCCACACTTTGACTTTGCTGAGATTGTGAGGTTAGCAGGAATCTATTTGTAAAAATCACATTTATAAACGCCAAATAACACACCCAACAGTATAATCAGAACTCCATATATAATTTATAACTCTGCGTGTCTGTATAAAGATGGTAAATGATCACATTTAATGTGTGCAGTAGGGGTTGCATGACTTAATTTTTTTTAAAGTCGACCGTCAAATAATGAAAATCAAGTCGACTTCGACTAGTCGTTGATGACGTCATACACGGGGGGTGGGGGGGTTGGTTCGCTGGAGTTTTTGACAATTAAAATTGCGCCCACATTTTCTGAGTTAAACACATTTCTTTTAACAACGTAGTTTCTGCTTCAGCCCTCTCCCCCCTCCCCCTGTGCAGCGGCCGCAAACTCACTGAGCGCCTGCAGCCTCTCAGAGTTCCTGCTGCTCTAAACATTAAAATAATTATTTCATTTTCTGTTCCTCACTTCTGATTACCTTCAATGGTGTCTGTTTGTTGCAACCACCAGGTACAAAAACTAACTTGTTTTTATTTGACTATTTTTCTGTCCTGTCTGTTTATTATCTTCCTGCATCTCCTCTCAATCCTAAAGAAAAACTGCTACCTGGGTTCATATATATTCACCTCATGAGTTACCTTTAAACTGCAGTTCTAAAAGATCTACCGACCGCAAAAACAGCGGAGTGCGCGCTGTGCGCCGGCCGCACCGGTGAGGTGCGTCACCGAAGGACAAAACAGGTGATGCGCCCCGCTCCACAGTAGCGAAAAGCATCAGGCACAAATAAAAGAATAAAAGACAGAAAACATTAAAGGAAATGAGCCGACATGAACGATCGCGTGTTAAATTTGTTTTTGAGGTGGCGACACCTGATTTGATAATGTTACTGTGGCCGTGCTCAGGACGCAGATGTCTGGAGCGCGTCAACAATCAGAGCTTTGCATGCGCAAGCTGGTTAAGGTTAGGATGGGGGTGAGGGGAAGGTTAAATTGCAAGAGGGTAAAGGTCACAATTCGGTCAAATGTCTGTTTTACGGCGGGCGTCAGATACCGACGCTCTGGCACAGCGTGTCGCATCCCAACGCGCTGGGGCTCATCACCTGCTGTCTTTTCCGAGGACTGCATCTTGTCAGTCATTATCAAGTGACAGTGACTAGTCTATGAAAGGCATAAAAAGTCACTACAGAGCCGTGAAGATGACTAGTCGACTAATTGATACAACCCCTAGTGTGTACGCATGTAGGAGTTGGGGTTGGGGTCCTGGCTTGTCTTGGACATGAGCAAAGGGGTCCTCAAAAAAAAGAAAAAAAAGAAATTGGGAACCCCTGGCCTATAGCATCCTTCTCTGTCACATCAACCCTCTGCATGTCCTTCTCCACTAGTCCATAAACTTGTTTCTGCAGCCATCTATTCCTCCTCCTCCCTGGCAGCCTCGTATTCATCCTCCTTTGTCCAATACACCCTATGGCTAATTAGTGTGGGAATGAGGGCTGTTATGTTGTAGTTTGATCCAAGCTCCTACCGTCAGATGTACTCATATTTATCTCATATCATAGTCCCAAACCATGATCCTCCACCATCATGCTAACAGCCATTTTCAGCAGTTTGAGCTGATGACCACTTTCCTATTCAAATAAAACATTAAACTACGATCACAACTTAACACTTAACTCTGGCTGTTCCAGAAAATGTGTTCAGATGGACCTGTGATGGGGGATTTTCTCTTTGTAACCCATGTAAACAAGCCATTACTCTTCAGTCTGCTCCAAGCTGTACTGCCCTGAACGCTGACGTTGAACATGCTAACTGAGACCCAGGGAATTTGACCTTTGGTTGAACTCAGAGAAAGAGAACCAGCAACAGTCCGGGTTGCATTCCCTTCACAAATAATAATTCTTACAGGACTCCAAATAGTTTGGAAGATGTCTTCCCACATAAACTGGAGCAGTTGTATACTTTTGTAGCATTTTGCTAATAACACACAAATTGTCCTGCCCAGTGAAAATTATATGCGTTAAAAGTTTGAAACACTGAAAAGGCATTTTTTTATGATTATTTCTGATTATAATCACTCAGTTTTTTTCCTGCAGACTGAACATGAAAATAGTCTCCTACACCTATCTGCTGCAGTAGCTTCTGATAGAAAAACGACAGTGAAACTCTAGGATTAGAAAAGCCAAACAGATCTACATCAAGTGGTCGCTTGGACTCACACTTAACTCGCAACAGGAAAAGTTGTTGTTTTAGCATCCAGGGGACCGCAGAGAATGTCTTGGCAAGCAAATGCTAACTGTTATCATTAGCAACTCAACCACACAGCAGAAGCTCCTCCAGGCTTGTGTTATTTGTTGGGGTAAAACATCCATGTTGCAGAACAAACGGAGTCAGTGGTAGAGTTGTTTTGCTGCTTGGTTTGATGTCTAAACATCAGGAAATAAGACTCCAGATCCTGCGGTGTTGTGCCACTCTCGGCTGCAGCAGACTTGTCCATGCTGATCCAGGTAATTCTGGGCTTTTTTGTGTCTCAAGTACAGCTTGCAAGGCATTCATTCTTACCAGAGACAACTGCAAATGTATTGATTAAATGAGTTTTCAACCCCTTTACATTTTTTCTTGTTTATTATTAAATCTCAACTGTTAAAGTCTGTTTTAGGGGCATTTTGATCCTAGAGAATGAAACGAGATGGTGACAAAGTCTAAAATACTTAAACATATTAACTAAGCTGTAAACCATAAAAGTCTTGTTATACTAAACGTCCACTGAGCAGTCAAGTAAACCTCACTTGATCTGCTTCAAACATTAATGACTGATGTCTGACATAAACAACAAAAAACGTCACAATATATTTATATTACTGATACTCTCACCACACCATTTGGACTGAATCACAATGGCTTCCAGAGCAGCATTTGTAAACGCACCCCAGAAACCACACTCACTGCATTTAACAGCAGCTTAATGAATCGTCTTTCCATTGTTATGTGGAGCGAGCCTATCCAGAGAGCAGCACTTACACTGAACAGCATAGG